>NW_017309240.1:84134-85622 GCF_000935625.1 Nanorana parkeri | reverse complement strand
ATACAGTTGCCCCTCCCCCAGGTTTATCCAGGTCCTCCTGTAATGTTACAATGTCTCAATCCTCCTAGGGTACGCCACTCCTGACCTCCGCCCAGTCTGAGAAGGTGCCGTTAACCGATACTCTTTGTACAAGTTTTTGTAGCCAGTTTTCTATCCACGTGCACACTATTCCATCTATGCCCTTAGCCCTCAGCTTGTATAACAAGCGTTTATGTGGCAGCATATCAAACGCTTTGGCAAAGTCCAGATACACTACGTCCACCGGCCTCCCCCATCCAGATCTCTACTTACCTCTTTGTAAAAGGTCAGCAGGTTGGTCTGGCAAGAACGATCCTTCCTAAATCCGTGCTGCACATCACTTATTATACTATGATCCCGGACGAATTCCACTAACTGGTCCTTAATAATTCCCTCCAACAGTCTCCATACTACGCATGTCAGACTAACTGGTCTATAGTTCCCCGGTTGGCATTTTGACCCTTTTTTGTATATAGGAACCACATTAGCCCTCCGCCAGTCGCTTGTCACTCTACCAGCCAATACGGATTCCTTAACAATGAGGAACAACGGTCTCGTTATCTCCGTGTTCAGTTCTTTGAGTACCTCGGGGTGTAGATTATCGGGTCCTAATGCTTTATTTGCATTTAGTAGTTTAACCTTTTGTTGTATCCCAGTTTCCGTCAGCCACTCCGGTGTACTTCCTGTTACATTATGTGTTTTATCCTGTACATTAAACCCGTCTGTTTCCTCGGTGAATACCGACGAGAAGAAAGTATTTAGCGCCTCGGCCCTCTCCCTGTGCATTGTGAGTAGCGACCGATTTATGTCCTTTATTGGGCCTCTCTGGTCCTTTTCTCCCCTTGTTACTGTTTATGTACTGATAAAAGTGAAACAGTCCCACTTCTGGTCAAAGTTTAGTTTATCAAATAAGTTTTCCCAATCGATTTCACCCGCTATATGTTTCGTAGTTTATCAAAGTTCCCCTTCCTGAAGTTTAGGCTGCAGAAGGAGATATTGTTTCCATTCTGTTCCGTGTTTTTGTCTTATATCGAGAAGAAAATGATTTCTGGAAGTCATCAGCACCCCAAACCCCCCCCGCCGCCAAGTCTCCCCCACACCCGGCGATCACTCACCGCTGCCTGGACACCACACCGCCGACCGCTGCAGGGACACCTCCGCAAGCCGCCGTCCTCGTCCCCGCCGCTAGGATGGCCTCCGGTTCTCTTCCCTTGATGAATAACATTTATCAAGGGGGAGAGCCACAGCCACTGCCGCTCTCAGGGAATCTGCCGCTCCAGGCAAAACGCCTTGTTTGCCTCGCGCGGCAGATACGCCCCCTGGTCACACACACGGGGGTCAAAGGGGGATCGTTCTTCATCTCCCAGCAAGCTAGCTCCGCAGATATTTGCTGCCCTGCTCTCACTAGGCATAAATCTTCACACATCAGTGTGCGTGTGTGTGTTCGTGTGTGTGTGTGCGTGTGTGTGT
>NW_017309240.1:83438-84028 GCF_000935625.1 Nanorana parkeri | reverse complement strand
GGGGGGGGGGGGGTGAGGTGCTGGTGATATAGTGCTCACTTTTAATATAATGCATTGCTGGGACTTGTAGTCCCGCAATGGTTGGTGGTATTCGGCATTGCTGTATGATGATTATACAGCAATGCAGAATAGCTCCAACTATCTAGGACTACAAGTCCCAGCAATACCTTATATTTTTAAGTAGGGATACACCACTGCCAATTCCGGGCATTTTCACAAGTACTTATACTAATGCCCCGATACTAAACGCAGATACCGGTGTTCTGTCGAGAACGCTGATGTAGTCTAATTTGCCGACCTCAGCATCTGCGCTTGCGCACAGACCGGTATTATGGAGGAAACCGCCATTTATTCACAAAGTATTTCGTTTAAATCGTTAATTGTGACCGTCAATAATATGCTGCCCATCATTTACTGCCACCCATCATTTACTGCCACCCATCATTTACTGCCACCCATCATTTACTGCCATCCATCATTTACTGCCATCCATCATTTACTGCCACCCATCATTTACTGCCACCCATCATTTACTGCCATCCATCATTTACTGCCATCCATCATTTACTGCCACCCATCATTTACTGCCA
>NW_017309240.1:74737-83256 GCF_000935625.1 Nanorana parkeri | reverse complement strand
CCCGGTGGCGGGCGGGGGGGGGGGGGGGGGGCGCCCTTCATGGTTTCTTGCACCGGGGCCCTGAAGGTTCTAGTTACGCCTCTGGGTGGGTGAAAAGGTCTTGTGCATCTACTTAGCTATATCTCTAAGTAGATGCACAAGATCTCTGAGCTAAACATCACCGCTAAACGGGGACACAATTACCGATAGTACTCCCAGTTTAACACCTGATTCCTATCTCCCTCGTACCTGGAAGATATGTATTGCCGTAGACTGTGTGGGGCCCATAGGATGAATGAATGAGTGCTATGAACAACGTTGCTCTTTTATGAAATGATTGACAGGCGGTATTATTGGTGCGATACTTTGATGTTTTCACATAAAGTTTATACTTTTATATTTACCGGTCTCGGTCTGTTTAGTAACCGCTTTTTACCGCACTCCTCCCTTGGGACACTGTTGCTGTTTTTGTGCCCTGTAGAAGTGCCTGGACTGGATGTGTTCACTTTAAGCCTGATGAAGGGGACCCTGCGCGGCCCCGAAAGCGCTGGTTTCCACTTTAAGTGACTTCAAAAATAAAATGAAGATTCACTAAAAATCTTGACGTATTCTGTCATACTTGGAGTGCTGGTGACATCCATACAACATTTTATCCGATACGGCGCCATCCGTAGTCATTGCGAGCACCCATTTTTCCACATGGGAAGTCCGGTAAGGTGTGCTACAGGTCCTTGGACATTTGGACTGGACTGGTGTCACATTCTGGCTCCCGGAACCTCTACAGGGGGGGCGTAAGGGAGCTGTACCAGCACTGCACACATGGATGGAGCTCAGTCACAGCACAGCAGCCCACGCTGGACCCCAGGCTGAGGATCCGCTCCTGTTCTCAAAAGGTAGGGAGGCTGGGTTGACCTTAAAATTTTTTACAAAAAAGTGAACAGGGTTATTCACAAAAGGGTGAAGAGTTTGGAGAAGGCAGGAGAATCAATATAGGACAATCTAGGACAAAATAGCTGAACTGGAAAGCGAGCTGAATTTGAGAATTTTTCCTTTTTGAGGATCCGCTCCTGTTATCATAAGGGGGGGGGGGGGGATCTTAAAAAAAAAAAGAATTCAGATTGTTTTTTGGTGTGTGTGTTTTTGAGGGTCCGTTCCCACTAGTACAGTCCCGTGTGATTAATGCACTATACCGCGCAATCGCACCCACTGCACGTTTTGGTGTGGAAGGTGTGTTGCGTTGCCATTCATTTGAATGACACTCCAAAGTCACCTCCCGCCCACAGTCCAATACCGCAATGCTGTGCATTCCATTGCAGCGCGTCTCGGGTCGCGACTTAAGGACAAATGTGGGTCCGGAGGTTACACGGGTTGAAAACCACCGCTTTATATGACAAGACTATAGAGGTCTATACGTTGTATGGGGGGGGGTTACAGAAGAGCACAAATCTCACAGACAGGAACCACCACTGAGACCACCAGCATGGGTGTCTGGCTGGAGTGGGGCTGAGGGTCCAGTGAGACCACCAGGGGGATCGAGGTTCAGCAGGGCTCTCGGCTGAAGAAGGAGCGTACGGCACAGAGGGCGGATTTATTTTCGGATCACGGTGGATTGCAGAAACCCTTTGCATGCCAAAAGATTTGGTGGAAGATGGAAACACTTTGTTACATCTATGTACACTTTATGCACTCGGATGAATAATTTACTGGGGGAAGGAGAGTGTAAGGCCATAGCCGGGAGCTTGCCCGCTACTACGCATGCGCACACAACAGAATGTTGCGCACAGGAAGTGACACAGTTGCACACAGGAAGTGACACAGTGGCGCACAGGAAATGACTCACGCCCCTCTAATAGATGTTCCCATTTAAACCAGCCGGCCCAATGGGTCAGTGCTCACCCACCTTTAGCTTGTGTTCCTGTTGATCTGTTGCCTGTTACCTCGACCCGGATTGCTGCTGATTTGGACTGATTGCTGCCTGCCCCTGACCTCTGCTTGTTATCTGGACTCTGCCTGCTCCTTCTGCACCGTGCTGACCGTCTGGCCTGACCTCTGGCTTCTTTGACCTCGCTCCAGTTTCTGCTGCAAACCACGCTGACCTCACAGCTGTGCACCAGCCCTGCTCATCCCTCCAGGGACCCAGTTGCCGGACTTCTACCAGGCACCGTGTCTGAACACTTTATCACCCGTGCTTCTCTCTGTCTACTCGCTCCCTGTTTCCCCATCCAGGGGTGTGAGACAAGAGCCGCAAGGGAGGCCTCCTCAACTTATCGGTCCTCCACAGGCCAGCCATCAGGGGGGTACGGCCGATACTAATGTAAGGGGCCTGGGCAGCCTGGGGGGGCCCGCCTGGGTCCTTTATATGACTATCGGCAGACGGTGAAGGGCGAGGAGGCGGAGGCCTGGCCCTAGCAGCACAGGGCACCAGTATTGCCGCTCCAGCGGCTTCGAGACGAGCTGGGGCCCCATCAGCGACGCTGCTCGTCTGATGTCGGACTGGCTGGAAGTGACGGCACTTCTGGCCGGTCCGGCAGCAGACGAGGCCACGTGTGCAGGTAAGAGGAGCTAGGAATGAAGGAAGGAAAGGAGGGAGGGAGATGCAGCCCTGACCAGCCCACTAAAGACCCCTTCAGAGCCCACCATAGAGAGTATCAGATGGGCTGTGCAGCATCTATGGTGGGCTCTACAGGGTCACTCTCAGGTGGGTCCTGTGTCCAGCGCGTCACTAAGCCCTGCGTCCAGCGGCGCGCGGGGGGGGCGGCCTAAAGCCGTGTAGGGGGCCCCAAAATTTCTGATGGCTGCCCTGGTCCTCCACCAGGTAAGTGATAAGGAGTCTCCACACTGGATGTTGGACTGTGAGAATATTTATAACACTTTTATATACTTTATATTGTGGATTCCATTTGCACTTTATTGCACTGCATGTGAATTGCACACTGGGATGCTTATTGGCACATTATGTTTATGTGATAATAAAGTTTTATATGTACACTGATTCTGATATTGCACATGGACACTTTATATATTTGAGTTTTGAAGATATAAAGGTTTAGCGCCGTGCATTGCTATTCATCATTTTATAGTATTTTACTTGGTTGCATTGCGGCCGATACCGATAATCTTATTATTACACCTGAGCGCGGTTTTATTGGTTGATTATATTTAAGCCTTTCCCATTGTAATCTTTAAATTGCTGAAACAAAACCAAAACCTAGTGGAAAAAAAAGTGAAGAGAGATGTCACACCAGTCTCAGTGTCTTCTGTCTCTAATGGAGTTATGTGTCTTCTTCCTCCAGCGTCTCTGTAGATTGCTCTTGATCTCCTCCATCCGTACACCGTAGATAAATGGGTTCACCATTGCCGGGAATAGGAAGTAGATGGCACTGCAGATATTCTGGAGGTTGTAGGAGGCGGAGTTCCCCAGCAAATGCAAAATAGAGATTATACATCCGAAGGCGTTAATGAGGACGACCACCACCAGGTGGGTGCTGCAGGTGTGGAGAGCTTTATACCGAGCCGTTCCCGCTGCGATCCTCAGGACCGTGTGAAGGACTTTCAGATAGGAAATGAAGATGATGGTGATGTCACAAAACATGGTGAGTGTCCTCACCACCAATCCTATGATCTGGGCTCTAGACTCCCCGCACCCCAGGCTGAAGAGCATCATGCTTTCACAATGGAAGTGATGGATGACGTTGGATCTGCAGTAGGAGAGGCGGGCAGCGTAAATTACCAGAGGGAACACAAATACACCATTACGGATCACTCCATTGACTGCCAAGTGGACAACCAATTGCTTGCCTACAATCTCATGGTAATGTAGTGGCTGGATGATGGCTAGGTACCGATCTACTGCCATGAGCAGCACAATTGTGGACTCGGCCATGATGCTGGAATATACAACAAACATCTGCACCAAACACCCAGCCAAGGTGATCTGGTCCAGGCCAAACAGTGCTAGCAGCATCTTGGGTGTGATGGCCGTGGTGTAGACAACATTGACGGCCAGAAGAGAAAAGATGAGTGTATACATCGGTGTGTGTAGACTTTTCTCCAATACAATGAGCAACGTAACCACAGAATTACCACCCAGTATCACCGCGTATATGGAGGAGAAGGGAAGAGCCAGGAGGGGTCGGAACTCTGTGACCCCAGGAAACCCAAAGAGTATAAATTCCATGTGAGAGAAGGACGAGCTCTTATTACGGCCTGATAGATCCATGTCTGTAAAACAAAAGATATCCATTAGATACAACATTCGTTTATATATACGATCCTCTTCACATGTGAAATAAAAGCTTCACACGGAACTCTTCTACAATTATCAGACAAATATGTTCTTAAATAGGAAATACACCTGAAAAACCCTCATTGTGGACCATCATGTAGAGCAGCGGTTCTCAACCTGTGTAACCCCGGGACCCACATTTGTCCTTGGTCCTTAAGTCATGACCCAAGTTGCTCCGAAGCATTGCGGTACCGTGCGTTTCAGTGCAGGTGATCGAACGGTGGGTGGACGGTGTGTTTGGTGGTGCCATTCAAATGAATGGCAATGCAACATACCTCCCACACCAGAATGCGCGATTGCATAGTAAAGTGCGTAAATCGCTGGAGTGGATCCTCAGGCTGGGGTCCTCCGGTCCAGCCACCTCTACAGGACACGTGTGGGAGCTGTAAGCAATGCACTTATGGATGGAGCTCCCTCGCGGCCAAGGCCCCATCCTATCCCACCTCAAACTGACACTCGGCACCGGGCAGCATATTTTGAATGGCTGCTTGGCCCTAGAACTGACTGTGCTGAGCTAAGGGGGAGGCCACCTAGTGCAGTGGCAGGCATGTGGTCACCCACTGAACACGGGGTCGCGACCCACATTTGGGTCACGACCCACCAGTTGAGAACCAAGGATGTAGAGGGAGTTCCATCCCTGATCAACGATGAGCTTTGTTACCCCTGGAAACCCAAAGAGTATACATTCCACATGAGAGAAGGACGAGCTCTTATTGTGTCCTGGTGGATCCATTTCTTTTCTGGAAAGCTGCAATAAAAACCATATTAATGACAACCATGAAGAATTTATGGACCGTCCTCTCTGAAATAGGAGGATGGCACTCCGGGATTTTATGTCATTAGAAGTCAAATTGTTTTTCTGAAATGAGAAAATGAATAAAATAATGTGTTTCTGGGCTCTCTGTGTGGTGGGAGTCCTGGGAGGGTGGAGGGTGATGGGCAAGGAACGTCATACTTGGCTTGCTATAGATTATTCAGCTCCGTGATGGAAATGTACACGAGGGAAACACAAGTGTTGGAAAGAAACCAAATCATCGTGTAAGGTTGATGGATGACCCATCACAGGAGGCGCCTCCCACATGGTTCCATGTTCTTCCCCAGAAGCCCATCCATTGCTTTTGGTCAGAAGGTAGTGACTAGGAAGACGGGAGAACCATGAAAGGGGAGGAAACAAGTAGCAAAGAGTCATATAACGTTTGTATGATAGAGAGGTTCCCGGGATTCGGGGCTCAGTGGGCAGTCACCTGGAATCCCTTCCATCCAAGTACCAGAAGAGTAACTTTACCTTCAGTACTGGGACACTTTCTACAGGAGCTCTTCACCTCCATAGGAACACATCGTACATGAGAGGATCTTCATTCAAACTAAACTCCGGATGATTCCGAGGAAATACTTTGCTGTAGCAGACAATTATAACTCCCCCCATGACGAGGGGTCCAACTTTGCCTTATGGACTTTTCGGGGTTATGACCCCCATGGAGTAAAGAAGGTTTATGATGCCTGCTAGGTTTTGTTATGGATGGAGTAGGGAAGGGTTTGTTTTTCTTTGTAACATCATTTTTAATAAAGTTTTCAGTAGAAAATAAACACTGTAGGTAAGGGTTTTGATATGACCCCTGTCAGGTTTTGTTATGGATGGGGTCAGGGGCATAACTAGAAATCACAGGGCCCCATAGCAAAATTTTGTATGGGGCCCTGTGACTTCTAGTTATGCCCCTTGCAGAGCGCACTTGAGATCGCACGCAGCCCACCTGAGGGTGACCCTCTCTATTGTGGGATCTGCAGGGTCACCCTCAGGTGGGCTGGTCACACTCCTTACCTGTCCGCCTCCTCTTCCTGCATGACCGCTGATGGGCCCCGCCTCCTTCTCCGTCACCGGGCCCCACCTCCTACTCTGCTGCCGACCACGGGCCCCGCCTCCTCCTCCACTGCCAGGTCCAGCCTGCTCCACTGCCGCTGCTGGCTCTCATTAACTCCGCAGTGGCTGTGAGAGGAACGCGTTGCTGCACAGATCACTGTCAGTAAACTGAACAGCAGCACATTCTTCTCACAGCCGCCAGTGAAAGCCACCAGCATAAGATGCCATAGCGACCCAGGCGGGCCGCACAGCATCTGGCCGGGCCCCCCTGTGCCCCGGGCCCCATAGCGGCCTCCTGGGTCGCTATGGCGATTGTTACGCCACTGGATGGAGTAGGTAAGGGTTATGACTCCTGCTAGGTTTTCTTATAGATGGAGTAGGGACGGATTTTGACCCTGCCCAGGTTTTGCTATAGATGGGGTGGGGAAGGGTTATGGCCCTGCTGGACCCGTCATTGCTGGAGGACAGCACAGAAAGAGGTATGTGTGTGCCATCCCACCTTCAACACTGTGATTATTACCCCCCAATTTGAGACACGAATGTGCCTGAATCCTCCAGAATGGAGACATGGAGAATCCCTGTACATACCTGGGCGCAGGTGAAGTGTGACAATATCTGGTCCTCCCTACCAAGAATTGAGACATGAAGGATACCTTTGCAAACCTGTGTGCACTCATCAACTTGTTACCAGCTTTACAGCGCGGTGCACATGGAAGGGCCTTATACAGTAAAACAGCAACATGTTTTCCCAGCACACTCGCCAGCCAGCATGCAAAAAAACTTGTCTGACCGCTAAGGGTAAAAACAGAGGTCTTAAATACACGTCTTCTGCAGAACATGTGGAAGCCGCACAGCCACGTCAAGGCCCCTCTATATAGTGCGGTCCTAACTCTAACCTATAAGAGTCTCCATCTTGGAGCACATGGGGCAGAAGATTAAATTGGGTGCAGGTTTGTCAGGCGGAAGCCCAACCTCCCCAGTGTGTCACTGCACTAAATCAGTCAAGCAAAACGAATGGCAAACACACTCATCAACTCATAACCAACTTTACAGCGCGGTGCACATGGAAGGGCTTTATACAGTAACAGCAAAAAGTTTCCCAGCACACAGCCGGTGCGGCCAGCATGCAAAAAAACTTGTCTCACCGCTAAGGTTAAAAACAGAGGTTTAGTTACACGTCTTCTGCAGATGGAGACTCTCATAGGTCAGAGTTACGACTGCACTATGTAGAGGTGCCTTGGCGCGGCTATGCGGCTTGCACATGTTCTGCAGAAGACGTGTATCTAAAACTCTCTTTTTTTATCCTTAGCGGTAAGTTTTTTTGCATGCTGGCTGGTGAGTGTGCTGGGAAACTTTTTGCTGATACCCCCCTTGAAATGTGACATAAAGGAGCCCTGTGTATACCTGTGTACGGGTGAGGTGTGATACCCACTTCCTCCAATATTTGAGGCACGACAGAACCCTTTGGTACCTGAGTGCAGGTGAGTAAGTGATAATAATCAGTACCCCCCTAGAATTGTGCCATCCCTGTATATAGCTATGTACAGGTAAGGTGGGATAATATCCTGCACTTGCCCCCGAGAAGGAGACATGAAGAATCCCTGTACGTACCTGGGTGAGGTGGGGTGTGACAATATCTAGTGCCCCCCATAAGTATTGTGAGATGAAGAATCCCTGTACATACCTGTATGGAGGTGAGGTGTGATAACATCCAGCCCCCTCCCCCTCAGAACTGACATGAAGGATCCCTGTACGTACCTGTGTACAGGTGAGCTGTGATGATATATAGTCCCCCCCTAGAATTGTGACATGAAGGGTCCCTGTACGTACCTGTGTACAGGTGAGGTGTGATCATATCCGGTACCCCCTAGAATTGTGGCATGAAGGATCCCTGTACGTACCTGTGTACAGGTGAAGTGTGATCATATCCAGTACCCCCCTAGAATTGTGACATGAAGGATCCCTGTAGGTACCTGTGTGCAAGTGAGGTGTAATAACATCCAGTACCCCCCCCCCTCCGAATTGTGACATGAAGGGTCCCTGTACGTACCTGTGTACAGGTGAGGTGTGATCATGTCCAGTACCCCCCTAGAATTGTGACATGAAGGACTCCTGTACATACCTGTGTACAGGTGAGGTGTGATAATATCCAGTCCCCCCTAGAATTGTGACATGAAGGATCCCTGTACGTACCTATGTACAGGTGAGCTGTGATGATATCCAGTCCTCCCCCTAGAATTGTGACATGAAGGACCCCTGTACGTACCTGTGTACAGGTGAGCTGTGATCAAGTCCAGTCCCCCCCTAGAATTGTGACATGAAGGACCCCTGTATTTACCTGTGTACAGGTGAGGTGTGATCATGTCCAGTCCCCCCCTAGAATTGTGACATGAAGGA
>NW_017309240.1:66553-74662 GCF_000935625.1 Nanorana parkeri | reverse complement strand
CGTGTTCTGCACTTCCAGTCCCCCCCTAGAATTGTGACATGAAGGATCCCTGTATGTACCTGTGTACAGGTGAGGTGTGATCATGTCCAGTCCCCCCCTAGAATTGTGACATGAAGGATCCCTGTATGTACCTGTGTACAGGTGAGGTGTGATCATGTCCAGTCCCCCCCTGGAATTGTGACATGAAGGTTCCCTGTACGTACATGTGTACAGGTGAGCTGTGATGATATATAGTCCCCCCCTAGAATTGTGACATGAAGGATCCCTGTACATACCTGTGTACAGGTGAGGTGTGAGGTCTCTGTCCCTCTGCTCTGCGTCTCTTCAGTATCTGTATTTAACTGTGGCTGACCCCCCGGGGGAATCATTCACATGCCGCCGTGAATGTACCAGATGTCACATATCGCCATCACTGTAGTGCTGTGATATTCTATGGGCAGGTAAACCCATCCCTTCCCCCGACAACGAGAGCCCATGGAAGAATACTGACACAATGAAAGGAGATGTTAACCCCTTCCTGTCCGGCCGTGTTTTATATTCCTCCCCGGGATCGGCTCTTATGAGGAACGTTTACTGCGTTTATATGTATGTAGAGGACCTCAGTGTGACGGACCGCCTGAAACCCTGATTGGGTACTTCTGTCAGAATTCCAGTGACCTCAGCCCAAACCTGCCCAATTATTGGATGGAACCAATGTATTAGGACAGAAACTCCTCAAACATCAGACAACACCGATGTTGAAGGGGAAACCAAGATCTGGTTTATTGAAGAAGAGCGCAGAGTTTATACCTCACAGGATCAGATAGAAGTTCAGTGCGTTGAACAGTTCCCACCCCTAGACAGCCGGGTGCCGCATTGGAATTCCTTAAGCACAGACACTCTTTGAACCTAATGAATGTCCTTAATTAGATAAGAGCTTTATCACTATAAACAATGGCCGCTCCCCCAGACAGCCTGCTGCTATAATTAACACGGGGTCACTTAGATGTAATGTCAGGGGAAGTATTGTCACTCCACACATGAACCTCGGAGAATAGTTCCATGTAACCCCAAGAGGTCTGAAGGGGAGTCTCCATAGTTCTAGGTCCATAGTCAGTAGGAAGGAGGCTAGACCTTAGACTCCTCCAGCAGCCCCAGTGACGGTTCAGTCCGTCACACTCAGTCCCCGGCTCCCCTCGATCCCTCCGGATAGCTCCCCACGGTAACCCCCATCCAACGTATGGATTCCACTGAGCGGGTCCTTCAGTCCAAACTCGTAATTTCCTTTCAGATGATAACAAGAGAATCTCTGGTAGACACGGACACATCATAATGGAAGGGACGGATTGGTGTGCAGGGGTCCCCTACATACATGTATATAGAGGTGCCTTGGCGCGGCAGTGCGGCTTTCACATCCTCTGCAGAAGACGTGTATCCGAACCTCTGTCATTATCCTTAGTGGTGAGACAAGTTGTTTTACATGCCGGCTGGTGTGAGTGCGCCATGATGCCTTTCTACTGTTTTACTGTTCAAAGCCCATTCCGTGTGCACCTTACTGTATAACTGGTGACAAATTGTTGAGTGCGTTTGTCGTTTGTTTTGCTTTACCTATTTGGTGCAGCGACGCATGGGGTTTCTCAGCTGCCATTGGGATGTGCGGGATCCCTTGTGTGTTTCTGTGCTTTTAAGGAGGTGGGGCGTCCTCCTGACAAACCTGCACCCAATTTGATATCTTCTGCCCCATGTGCTCCAAGATGGAGACTCTCATAGTTTAGAGTTAGGACGGCACTATAAGAGGTGCCTTGGCGCGGCAGTGCGGCTTTCACATCCTCTGCAGAAGACGTGTATCCAAACCTCTGTCATTATCCTTAGTGGTGAGACAAGTTGTTTTACATGCTGGTTTGTGAGTGTGCCATGATGCCTTTCTACTGTTCCCTACATACATGTAGACGCAGTATAACCTGACCGGACCTCCTCATAAGAGCTGGTAACGATCTGTAGCCCCCTATTCTGTGAGTCGTGTTTTACGCTCCCACATTCGGGACCGATCTTTCATTAGAGATGATTTCAGTTTTATTTTTCTGTTTCATTGTCCCTCTGACCTCAGGGCCCTTTAAATGACAATTCCAAAAACATCAGACAGACACACGTGTGGCCCTCGGTCTGCACAGCCAGTGGAAACCCATTAATCATGACATAGAAGTGCCCACGTACTTCGCCAGACACACAAACTTGGTGGCATGGTAATTGGCCATTGGATGAGCCCATTGGTGGTGGAGATGGATCTTTACTTCAGCGTGAAGCTTTCTGGATTCACACACTGCAGACCAGGAAGGGGTCTGAACACCCCCAAATGATAATCCTCCCAGGTCTGGCCTTCTCATTGTGGATTAGACTCCTAATATAAGTTAGGGACATCAATGAAGCTGATGAAGTGTAGATTGTTCTTCCTCCCTGGCACAGCGACTGGGGAATGACCGGTCAGAAACTAGAAGTGACGAAATCCTCATTGCTCCCAGGTTCATTCACCAGGCGGGAGATCAGTGAATGGATGTTTGCTGACCTCCCTCCGCTCTTCCCGCTGACACCCACCATGACCATGCCAGGTATACAGAAGGGGCAGAGAAGGCTTGGATACATGGCAGGGAGGTTGTGTGGGGTGTGGAAGTGATTACTGAAAGCTGAAATCAGCTGGGGGGATGTAAACACACTCCTGACTGCTATGTGATTGTTTTACATATTCTCCTTATGAGAGGTGATGTGTCCCATCTGCCTCCTGCACCTCGTCATATAGACATGTTTGATGTCTCACTGATGGTTATTTTCTTATACATCCATGTCATCGTGTTTATTGAATGTGACTTCATCTCAGCAGGATTTATGGAATATGAATACATTTTGGTTCTGGTAAACAACATGTCAGAGATACCGTGCACGGGTGTCCCCACACCGCGTACCGGTATCTATACGGGAGGACCGAATGTGTGACCACACCAGACAATGCTTATGAGCATATAGTTTATTCAACACACTGAAAACAAGTAACCACAAGCAACTAATAATAGCCAACTAAAATGCAACACAACATAATCACACACAAAAGGTAACAGGGCAAGGGAACGTGGGGAGCAAGGCAACACGAGGGGAGCCACGGACCATTGGTCAGGGTACAAAGAGACACCAGGGTGCAGGAAACAGGTCACAGGTAATGGCGACAATACTGTGGCACCAGGCTCACTGCAGGGAGGGATTAAATACCCTCCCAGATCAGCATCAGGTGGTGCCTAATTGCTGACACCTGCAGGTGAGCCCTGGAAGTGCAGGACCTGGTTCCAGAGTCATAGTGCCATCTGGAGGCGCTCAGGTCCCTGACAACCACTGGCTGCCTGGAGACACCTGCAGGGGAGCACTGGAACTGCTGGATCTGCTCCAGCGCCACCTGGAGGCGTTCAGATCCCTGACACAACAAACCCCAAACCAGGATATGTATTTTCTGAAAACTCTTCCTATAGTGATTAGCAGGCTCCGGCTTAATGGGAACTTACAACCCCCAATTATGACCAGGACACATTAGAGCCTGTGAGGGGCTCTGCTAGAAGTCTTATGACATGGACATTTTATGATGGGGCCTAATCACAAGACTTTTGAGGATTTGAAGACCATGCTCTGAGTGCTTTTCATTCAACCTGATGTGCCCGAGCTGGTTTGTAACGTAGATCAGAAATATTAGATGTGTTTGGAAATCAACAACCTCGAAGAACCAATGTTCAGAAGGCCTCATGTTAATCAGTCAGCTGATCTATATAATTTACTCACGCAGTCCTTCACACTGGGGGTCTGGAGATGAGGCTCCTCTCAGCAGGAAGCTCAGGAGATGTTGTATCCTAAACCAGGACAAAGTTAGACTCTTTGTCACCGGCCATTTGGTCTCCGGTAGCAGAATGCCGAGACTCCGGGTACAATTACCAGCCTTGTGCTCAGAGTAGCCAGAGCTTCTTTTTACTTCAGAGTTAGACATGAGATACTCATGGCTGGAGGGTCTAATTGGAAAGAGACTAGAAGAAGATGAGGACTGCTGGAACATCTAGCTCTGAATGTGTGTTCCCTGATTAGGGACTACTGGGACTTGTAGGGCCTTACTAGCTGTGAACTGTTGTCCTGCTCGAACACTGAAGAGGCTCCACAGACCAGCTCTACAGTCAGACTCCTGCCTTACCATCCCATGTGGATCCCTCTTCTGCGGAGTGACCTGATGCCTTAAGTGTGAGTCGTGACCCTCTTTTGTTGTACCTGGTTGCTTTTACCCCTTTGCTGTGCCTGGACCGCTGCCTGTGTCCCTGGACTCCAACTGTACTGTGCCCTGCGGCTGTTACCCCTTTGCTGTGCCTGGATTGTTGCCCTGTGCCCTGCTGCTGTTACCCCTTTGCTCTGCCTGGATTGTTGCCCTGTGCCCCTGGACGTTGCCCTTGCTATCTCTTGGTGTTTTAGCCATGTGTTTTGCCCGGATTGCTCCTACACTTGCCGTATCCTAATGTTGAGAACCCCTAATAAAGAACCCCCTGGTCAAGGGTCCGAAAAACCACTTTTCTGTCTCTGTGTGTGTTCTGTGACCCCCACATCCCCCATCACATGGTTGTTTTAGGGGGTAATATGAAATGTGTCAGGTCTCTGCTGGGCTCTCAAGAAACACGAGATTTAACACTAATTGTTTTGTCTCTGAATTGCAAATTATGAAGAAATGAGGGCACTAGCTTTATGTTTCGTACAAATCCCCCTTCTATACACTCACTTTGGGGTTCTTCAGACCTCATGATCATCACCGAGCTTCTAATCCTTTCCTACTTCATCCAAAAATAACAAGAAAATGTCTTTAGCTGAAAGTTGCCGTTAATTCTCAGTTTTTTCCCTTGCGAAACAATTTCCAGACTCGGTCACGGATCTGTCTGGTCCTCACCCCGTACACCAGCGGGTTCATCATAGGAGGCATTTGGAGGTAGGTGAGTGAAAGGAGGGAGTGGATAGAGGGTGGGATGCGTTTCCCAAATCTGTACGCCAGAAGAGTGAAGCTACCTGGGATATAGAAGAATGACATGACACACACATGAGAGGAACATGTGCCAAATGCCTTAGACCGGGCCTCTTTGGAGGGCAGTTTTAGCACAGCTTTGATTATGAACCTGTAAGATAATATGACAACGGAAATATTAAATGCCATTGTCAATATCAGTTGTACAAGGCCATAGATGCCGTTGATGGTGGTGTTGCCGCATGAGGCCTCCGCCATGGACATGTGGTCACAGTAAGATTTACTAATCACTTCATGTCCGCAGTAGGGTAAGCGGGCCACCAGATAGAAACATGGGCCGATCATGAACACCCCTCTTAAAACCAGCACTAAGCTAATCCGGGTGATGACTGGACCAGTAAGAATGGCAGAGTATCTCAGTGGTTGGCATATTGCTACATAGCGATCAAACGCCATCGCCACCAGGACTCCGGACTCCATATAGGTGAGGAAATGGACAAAATACATCTGGATGACACATCTACTAAAAACCACCACCCGAGAGTTCATCCAAAGGACGGCCAACATCTGAGGAGCTATACAAAGAGAGAGCATGGAGTCTGTGATGACCAACAATGACAGGAAGACGTACATGGGAGAATGGAGACCGCCATCAGATAGAATGATGAGAACAATAAGAGGGTTTCCTATCACAGAACACAAAAACATGACCAAGAATGGTGCCGAGATGACGGAATGGAACCTCTCCAGTCCAGGAACTCCGAGGAGGGTAAATGTCACCCATCTCAATTCTGTGATGTTCACAAACATTGTTCTTCATAAGAAATGTCAGTTCCCGGCTTTACAAGTCTTTACAGCCAATAAAATAATAACAATGATGATGAATCTTTATTCTGGAATCTCTCACTGACATCGGCCGGATGAAGACAAAGGTTTCGGAGAATGTTCTCTGTACTGGGGCCCATGTGACCTCCACAATATCTCGGGGGAACATAAACACATTGAAATTGTAAGTCCAACTTTTACACTTTGTATAGTAAGTTGGATATTGGGAGTCGAGGCAGAAAAATCCATTGTAAATGCTCATTTCTGACTTCAGCAGAATCGATTTCACCGGGAAAACGTAGGAATTGGCAACATTCTACCAAAGTGGGAACGCTCTATTGTACTCTCTGAGCTGCTAAGCCAAAATTCTCCTAAAATACACAGCAAATTACTCAGCAATCTACAGACCCCCTCTGTGCAGGAAGAAGCATGTACTTATCTATGTCAGTGTAGATTTATTGTCCTCTGAACTCCTACAGACTGAAATGACCCCGGTATGTCTAATGGAGTCACCAATCCCAGAGTGTCACCTCTGATAAAACCTGATAGGAGGGCTGATATCATTATCAATATTATTACTATACCTTCTATCCCCGGCTCTGCTCCCTAGTAGTGTACTGACTATGCGGAGCTCTCCTGCCACCTGTCCTTGGTTTACACATTCTCTATCATAAGAACAATAATACACATTGTTACAGTTATCTCTGCCAGATACTACAAAGAGAGCTTGACAAGCTTCCCCTTATTACTTGCCCTGCTGTAATGCGTATCTACTCCCAGCAATGTGTACTTACCTCCCAGGGATGATTACCCAACCTTTGCAATGTGTATGTACCCCAAACAATGTGTACCTACTGTGCAGCAAGACAGGCAGCTAACGGAACATCCAGATTGTATTTTTGGGAAGAAGACACTGAAGTCAGATTATTATCACTGTGTACAGCAATAATGGATCACAGTCAGCTCACCTGTGGATGGCTCACACAGCACTCAGTGCTGTCCTGCTGACTTCAATATATACAGATTATTGCGAAATATCTCCCTGCAGGTATTTGTACAGAAAACCCCACAGACCCAGCGCTGAGACTAAGAGAGGACGACGTTCCATCCTGGAATCCTCCCTAGGTGGAGCCATGTACAGAAAACCCCACAGACCCAGCACTGAGACTAAGAGAGGACAACGTTCCATCCTGGAATCCTCCCTAGGTGGAGTCATGTACAGAAAACCCCACAGACCCAGCACTGAGACTAAGAGAGGACAACGTTCCATCATGGAGGCCTCCCTAGGTGGAGTCATGTACAGAAAACCCCACAGACCCAGCGCTGATACTAAGAGAGGACAACGTTCCATCCTGGAATCCTGCCTAGGTGGAGTCATGTACAGAAAACCCCACAGACCCAGCGCTGATACTAAGAGAGGACAACGTTCCATCCTGGAATCCTGCCTAGGTGGAGTCATGTACAGAAAACCCCACAGACCCAGCGCTGATACTAAGAGAGGACAACGTTCCATCCTGGAATCCTGCCTAGGTGGAGTCATGTACAGAAAACCCCACAGACCCAGCGCTGATACTAAGAGAGGACAACGTTCCATCCTGGAATCCTGCCTAGGTGGAGTCATGTACAGAAAACCCCACAGACCCAGCGCTGAGACTAAGAGAGGACGACGTTCCATCCTGGAATCCTCCCGAGGTGGAGTCATGTACAGAAAACCCCACAGACCCAGCACTGAAACTAAGAGAGGACAACGTTCCATCATGGAGGCCTCCCTAGGTGGAGTCATGTACAGAAAACCCCGCAGACCCAGCACTGAGACTAAGAGAGGACAACTTTCCATCCTGGAATCCTCCCTAGGTGGAGTCATGTACAGAAAACCCCACAGACCCAGCACTGAGACTAAGAGAGGACGACGTTCCATCATGGAGGCCTCCCTAGGTGGAGTCATGTACAGAAAACCCCACAGACCCAGCGCTGAGACTGAGAGAGGACAACGTTCCATCATGGAATCCTCCCTAGGTGGAGTCATGTACTTTGTTATAACTTCACTTTATTTCTATATACAATAAAGATTCTGCAAATGTCACCTTTTTATTTATTGATGTTATTAAAGATAATCTTTTGGATGGAGCGAGGATGGATTTGAACCCCTCTCAGGTTTGATTGATGTCTGGGTTGCAGTTTTAGGAACCCACCTTACCAGGGATGGGTGAATCTGCCCGGGTTTGATTCTCAGTTGAATCCTGCTTACAATCTGCAGAACCAGAACGTAGCATCAAACC
>NW_017309240.1:52034-66535 GCF_000935625.1 Nanorana parkeri | reverse complement strand
TGAATCCTCATTAACATTTCTGCCCATTTTCAGGGTTAATAGGCAAGCTATTGTCAGAAAGGGGCGCGGTGACATGGGGGAACAGCTCAATGTTGTATGCGGTGTTACAGAACAGTACGGTTTTCACAGACGCCGTATTATGACATCACATATTTTGGATGTGTAATTTATTCATCAACTTTTACATTGAGCTTGGCTTAAATACAGCAGCAGCGCCCCAATCTCATTCATTACAACTAGAGAAACTTATGTAGGTAGTTGTGGCTGCAACACGTGATTTTTTTATCCAGTGGTAATAGACCTGAACTGACCGGTGGGATTAGCAGCTACAACAGCTGTAGAAGCTGTAGGAACATTTATAGGATGAAAGCCCTCAGTTGGGTGTGAATTGGCCATGGGCACAGCACCTTTCATAGTATAGATTGTGAGCTTTTTTTTTCTCAGCAGCATACTGCATTGTCTTAAAAGTTTATTAAAATGTCAAAACAGGGGGCGCATGCGCGCGGTGATCCGGAGCGGACATGTTTTGAGCAGCTCCGTGTCCCTCCGGCATAGCAGGGGAACCCGCGCCGCTCACCCCGGCCACATCGCGGCAATAACTGCAGTGTCAGACGAGGGAAGGAACGGGCGACACGGCCATGTCCTCCGCCGGCCAGAGATCCCAGCCAAGAGGGAGATTAGCAGGTGAGAGGCAGACCCGCACCCCTGCCAAGATGGCGCCGCAGCCTTCACAAGCCAGACAGTCACAGCAAGCCTCCCCCTCTCACTCTAACAGAGAGGATACAGACAGCAGGGCCAGCTCTCCCTCCCCCACCAGGGCTGACACACTACAGAAAGATCTGCTGAAAAAGATCGATAGAATGCTACAAAAAGCTCTGCAGCAAACGTCCAAGCAGATCACAGACAAGCTAACTAAAGAAATCCGTGATCTGGGCCACAGAACCGCAGATCTGGAATCCAGAATGGACGTCACAGTGGTAACTCTTGAGACTCATGACAGGGAGCTGGATGCTATGAGGGAAGACAATGCCATTCTCCTATCCAAGATGGAAGATCTAGAGAACAGGTCACGCCGCTCCAACATCAGGATAAGGGGGATACCAGAATCCATACTAGATCTCCCTGCATTCACTACGGCACTGCTCCAAGAATTGGCTCCGTCCATACCACACGAAAGATTAGAGTTTCAAAGGATCCATAGAGCCCTCACACGCCGCAAACCAGAGGGGCCGCCACGTGACATCATCGCAAAACTCCTATATTTTCGCTCCAAGGAAACCATACTCCAGGAAGCCAAACAACCCCTCGTGTTCCAAGATCACTGTTTGCGCATAAGTTATTAATGTATGTATGTATGAACATTTATGTTTGATGTTACGTTCCTTTTGGAAAATTGTTAAAAACCAATAAAATACTTTGAAAAGTAAAAAAAAAAAAAATGTCAAAACAAAAGATTGTACAAAAACACTTCAGCACTCAAACCCCACATTCCCCAAACCTCCTCCCCTCATCCCCAATTATTCCAAAATTATTGAAGATATAGACTTCAGGTATGCGTTTGGTAGAAAGTAGCCATCATCAGGACAGTATGTGAACTCTTGAATAGGCAGCTAATAGAAAGAGACGAGGGAGGTTTTCCTTACAATAAAATGAGAGTGTATTACCTCAGAGACAATAGCCAGAAATATCGGTCAGTGGTTGGACAGTTTATAAGCAGCTTGGTTAGGCTGCAATATAGGAGGGAGAGATGCTACAAAGTGGCCGCTATGGGGCCCGGGGCACGGCTGGGCCATATCGTGGAGGAGAAGGAGGCGGACAGAGGATCAGGGCTGACAGGTAAGAGGGCTTGACCGCCTGCCTGAGACACTGGAGAGCCCACCATAGAGAGTCTATGGTGGGCTCTGCAGGGTCACCCTCAAGTGGGCTGTTTGGGTTATCAGGTGGGCGTAACTAGAAATCACAGGGCCCCCATACAAAATTTTGCTATGGGGCCCTGTGATTTCTAGTTATGCCCCTGATGGTACAGATTATATTTAAAAATGAACATTGTAGTGTAATATCTGAATGAGAATAGCTACAAATATTCAAGCAAATGAGGATAAATTCTATAGTGAGGGGGAAGGGCAGGCAACCGCAAAGAATTAACGTAGAATCCTCTGACCATAGGCTGCCTACCCTTCCCCAAATAAGGACAGCTCCCAAAAAAGTCGAATGACAGGCAAGTCTAAAAGAAGAGATGCTGTTTGATGGAGGTGGTAGGTGGCAATCCTTGCTAATGTGACCTCTTCCTCCATCTTTACCCCTTCCTCCATTATGGTATGGTATGAGGAGCCAATGGTTCATGGTGAAGGAGGGGGGCAAGTGGCTGACAAAGCCTTCCCAGGTGCAAAGAAGCCACTTGTCTGATGTCAGAACTATTGAATGGTAAAAGGAAGAAGCTATAAGGCCTATACTTATTATTCTACATAAGGTAACATGGGCATCCCGGAAGCCATTTTGTTCTTTATATATATATATCAGTATATAAGGTGAATTTGAGTTCCTGGTTTCTGGACAAAAGAATGTTCATCAGCAATTCTTAGAGCCTTACCGCATACATTCCCGGGTTATAAATTGTGGTGGTACCAGACAATAACGAGGAGATAAGGAGTGACCATTGGAACCAGACTGTGTTATGCTGGAGGATTAAAGGACAAAGATCAATTCACTATTAAAAAAAATGTATTCTCTTCTTTACAGCATATGAAAAAGAGCTCACAATAAAAGTTACATTGTATTCAGTATTATTCATTGATGGGAATGTTATAATTAGGGATGCACCGATACTAGCATCGGTATCAGTGCCGATACAATGTATTTGTACATCGGTGCCGATACAATGTATTTGGGTGAGAACTCGTACTCGCCCAAATGCTCCGATGCCTAGCCCGATACTTTCTGTATCAGGAAGCCGGGCAGCGCGTCATAACACGCTGCCCGGCTTCCTGATTGGTCGGGAAGCGCCAACCAGGAAGCCGGGCGCCATGTAATGACGCAGCGCCCCGGCTTTCCAATTGGCCCGGGAAGCTGGCTTCATGCTCCCTCGTCATCTCCCATGACGAGGGAGCGTGGAGCCGGCCTCCAGGCCAACCAGGAAGCAGGGCACCGCGTCATTACACAGCGCCCGGCTTCCATGATTGGCCAGCAAGCCGGCTCCATGCTTTCTCGTCACATAGTGACGAGCACCATAGGACGGCTTTCTTGTAGGGAAGCCGGGTGGCGAGTCTTTACATGCCGCCTGGCATCCTGAATGGGACTTCCGGTACTCGGTAAATGGTATCGGCGAGTACCGGAAAAAAATATATCAATACTTGCACTCGGTACCAAAATACCGGCATCGGTGCATCGCTAATTATAATCAATAGTTTAACTTGTATTATTATTATTAAATGAAGCATCTAAATATTTGCTTAATTGAGTCATTTTTATATATTTTTGAATACAATATTCAACCTATAAACCACGTGCAGTATATATGGTGATTATTCTGACTCCGATTGTTGTGATAGCGATATATCCCTTGCTGAGATCTCTATGCCCGGCCTGTATAAGCAGATATACTCACTGCGGACAATCCTATCAGAGAGCCGAACTCACCAAATACCGATTCATTGAAAAGGGTGCTTTATTCTGAACATCAAGGTTACAGCAGATGACAGGAACAGCAGTTGAATGGTTATAGTATTGTGCGGTCAAAAAATGATGCCTGTTGTAGCGTACTATGTAGAGTACATGTGTCCTAGTTACATGTGGCCTGTTAGCTGTGGCCATGACACAGGAAATACTGCACTCAGGAAGAAGGGTGGGGCTTACATAAAGAGGAAATACGTCACAAAGTGAACACAGCACATGTTTGATACCAAGAAAGGCCACTAGATGGCAACATAGGAACTAAATATAGAATGACTATAGAAATGGTATAGGGAAACAATCTATATAAATTCTCATCTACTAATAATGCCAATAACATATTCTATGCCCCATTGGGGCGGCACAGTGATGTTGGGGAGCTCACAGAGAACTCGCACCGGACTTTCCCATAAACAAAAGTCTTTATTATTCTTTCAAATGGCAGACAATAACGGAAGTCCAATATCAAATATCTTGTCTTCACCACATAACATCTATGGGCTCACCAATCCTCGAGTTGTCCCACACACTCACAGTGTCCCAGTCCTTTAACAGTTGTCTGTTGCAGCACTGCTGCTCCGGCCTCAATCCTCAGGGCCACCGTCTGGTTCCTCCAGACAACCTCAATAACGTGCCAACCCGCACGCAATAGGCTTCACGAACCTGAACCCCCCCCTGCTGCACCGGCCTCCACTCTGACTCCTGGGTGGAGTTCTCCCGTCTCCCAGGTGGGGCCCTCAACACATCCCAGCACACTCTTCATGAGGGATGTACACAGGTGAACAATCAGGTGCCGGTCACTACTAAAACATGGACCCAGGAATGGGGATTTCATCCCACCCGGAGCTCTAAGAAATCTCCTGGCTCCAGGATCCCAACTATGATCCAGAAAACCCGGAAAGGACTGAAAAGCCGGCTCTGTCCTGGTACAAGCAATGTCTTCCTGGAGCCGCTCAGCCCCTCTGGCTGAGAACCCCGGGTGACTTTGAGGCCACCTAACACCGTGGTATTGCCACAATATGCCACAATATGTTATTACATTGTACTTATTGACATATATTAGTATATTAGGTGTTTTCGAAAATGACAAATAATTACATTAATCGGACAGAGGATCAGGGCTGACAGGTAAGAGGGCTTGACCGCCTGCCTGAGACACTGGAGAGCCCACCATAGAGAGTCTATGGTGGGCTCTGCAGGGTCACCCTCAAGTGGGCTGTTTGGGTTATCAGGTGGGCGTAACTAGAAATCACAGGGCCCCCATACAAAATTTTGCTATGGGGCCCTGTGATTTCTAGTTATGCCCCTGATGGTACAGATTATATTTAAAAATGAACATTGTAGTGTAATATCTGAATGAGAATAGCTACAAATATTCAAGCAAATGAGGATAAATTCTATAGTGAGGGGGAAGGGCAGGCAACCGCAAAGAATTAACGTAGAATCCTCTGACCATAGGCTGCCTACCCTTCCCCAAATAAGGACAGCTCCCAAAAAAGTCGAATGACAGGCAAGTCTAAAAGAAGAGATGCTGTTTGATGGAGGTGGTAGGTGGCAATCCTTGCTAATGTGACCTCTTCCTCCATCTTTACCCCTTCCTCCATTATGGTATGGTATGAGGAGCCAATGGTTCATGGTGAAGGAGGGGGGCAAGTGGCTGACAAAGCCTTCCCAGGTGCAAAGAAGCCACTTGTCTGATGTCAGAACTATTGAATGGTAAAAGGAAGAAGCTATAAGGCCTATACTTATTATTCTACATAAGGTAACATGGGCATCCCGGAAGCCATTTTGTTCTTTATATATATATATCAGTATATAAGGTGAATTTGAGTTCCTGGTTTCTGGACAAAAGAATGTTCATCAGCAATTCTTAGAGCCTTACCGCATACATTCCCGGGTTATAAATTGTGGTGGTACCAGACAATAACGAGGAGATAAGGAGTGACCATTGGAACCAGACTGTGTTATGCTGGAGGATTAAAGGACAAAGATCAATTCACTATTAAAAAAAATGTATTCTCTTCTTTACAGCATATGAAAAAGAGCTCACAATAAAAGTTACATTGTATTCAGTATTATTCATTGATGGGAATGTTATAATTAGGGATGCACCGATACTAGCATCGGTATCAGTGCCGATACAATGTATTTGTACATCGGTGCCGATACAATGTATTTGGGTGAGAACTCGTACTCGCCCAAATGCTCCGATGCCTAGCCCGATACTTTCTGTATCAGGAAGCCGGGCAGCGCGTCATAACACGCTGCCCGGCTTCCTGATTGGTCGGGAAGCGCCAACCAGGAAGCCGGGCGCCATGTAATGACGCAGCGCCCCGGCTTTCCAATTGGCCCGGGAAGCTGGCTTCATGCTCCCTCGTCATCTCCCATGACGAGGGAGCGTGGAGCCGGCCTCCAGGCCAACCAGGAAGCAGGGCACCGCGTCATTACACAGCGCCCGGCTTCCATGATTGGCCAGCAAGCCGGCTCCATGCTTTCTCGTCACATAGTGACGAGCACCATAGGACGGCTTTCTTGTAGGGAAGCCGGGTGGCGAGTCTTTACATGCCGCCTGGCATCCTGAATGGGACTTCCGGTACTCGGTAAATGGTATCGGCGAGTACCGGAAAAAAATATATCAATACTTGCACTCGGTACCAAAATACCGGCATCGGTGCATCGCTAATTATAATCAATAGTTTAACTTGTATTATTATTATTAAATGAAGCATCTAAATATTTGCTTAATTGAGTCATTTTTATATATTTTTGAATACAATATTCAACCTATAAACCACGTGCAGTATATATGGTGATTATTCTGACTCCGATTGTTGTGATAGCGATATATCCCTTGCTGAGATCTCTATGCCCGGCCTGTATAAGCAGATATACTCACTGCGGACAATCCTATCAGAGAGCCGAACTCACCAAATACCGATTCATTGAAAAGGGTGCTTTATTCTGAACATCAAGGTTACAGCAGATGACAGGAACAGCAGTTGAATGGTTATAGTATTGTGCGGTCAAAAAATGATGCCTGTTGTAGCGTACTATGTAGAGTACATGTGTCCTAGTTACATGTGGCCTGTTAGCTGTGGCCATGACACAGGAAATACTGCACTCAGGAAGAAGGGTGGGGCTTACATAAAGAGGAAATACGTCACAAAGTGAACACAGCACATGTTTGATACCAAGAAAGGCCACTAGATGGCAACATAGGAACTAAATATAGAATGACTATAGAAATGGTATAGGGAAACAATCTATATAAATTCTCATCTACTAATAATGCCAATAACATATTCTATGCCCCATTGGGGCGGCACAGTGATGTTGGGGAGCTCACAGAGAACTCGCACCGGACTTTCCCATAAACAAAAGTCTTTATTATTCTTTCAAATGGCAGACAATAACGGAAGTCCAATATCAAATATCTTGTCTTCACCACATAACATCTATGGGCTCACCAATCCTCGAGTTGTCCCACACACTCACAGTGTCCCAGTCCTTTAACAGTTGTCTGTTGCAGCACTGCTGCTCCGGCCTCAATCCTCAGGGCCACCGTCTGGTTCCTCCAGACAACCTCAATAACGTGCCAACCCGCACGCAATAGGCTTCACGAACCTGAACCCCCCCCTGCTGCACCGGCCTCCACTCTGACTCCTGGGTGGAGTTCTCCCGTCTCCCAGGTGGGGCCCTCAACACATCCCAGCACACTCTTCATGAGGGATGTACACAGGTGAACAATCAGGTGCCGGTCACTACTAAAACATGGACCCAGGAATGGGGATTTCATCCCACCCGGAGCTCTAAGAAATCTCCTGGCTCCAGGATCCCAACTATGATCCAGAAAACCCGGAAAGGACTGAAAAGCCGGCTCTGTCCTGGTACAAGCAATGTCTTCCTGGAGCCGCTCAGCCCCTCTGGCTGAGAACCCCGGGTGACTTTGAGGCCACCTAACACCGTGGTATTGCCACAATATGCCACAATATGTTATTACATTGTACTTATTGACATATATTAGTATATTAGGTGTTTTCGAAAATGACAAATAATTACATTAAGTGCATTATTATATTATACCGTCTGTAATCAGTGAAAGAATTTAAGTAGCTACAATCTCCCAGTACCAATGGCCTCGTCCTCCGTCTACGTCTGAAAGATATATTTTAGTCAAAACCTTCTTTAACTTTCTCAAACAATGTATCTCTTAAAGAGACAGTAGTCTGCAGAGTGTCTGGCAAGTTCTGTCAAGGTAGCTGACCATAGCTATTATGTATAGTTCTATACCAGCCAAAGGTCAGAGGTCAACTCAAGACATAATATAGACATTTTAAGAAAAAATCCAAAATGATTCCTAGTGCAACATTGCCCTCTTCAGGTATTTGCGGGGATAATGTTGGAATAAGATGATCTTGGCTATGACATCATAGTTAAGTGAGGTAAGCATGGCCCTCCCAAGTTTTTGGGGTGATAAAAGTTGGGAGGGAATTGGGGAGAAGAAAACTGACACATACAACACATGGCACACACACACACACACACACACAGAAGGGAGCTGATCCGAAGCTGACTGACGGGCTGCAAAGAGGACCAGAACATCTCCTGTCCTTATATAGAAACAAAGCTGACATCACTGAGACCAAAGAATCTCCAGAGTAGTGGTAAGGTATAACTTTGCATTTATCTGTAAATTTATACTAGTCGTATAGATCTGACTAAACAATTCGCTTATGTTGTGTTCGGAAATTGATTTGAAGTAATTTTAGCTGCATTCAAAATTTTCTCCCTTTCAATTTTGGGGGAGGAGTCTCTTTGGAGTCTCCTTGAAGCTGATTTCAGTTTCTAGTCAATGGTCTAGGTTGTGATACGTACATAAAAAAATACAATAGCTCAGCGGAAGTTTGTCTTTACCTCAGATAGATTGGAGGCCGATGAGCTCGTCCTGTGCAGAGGATTCTTATAGGTCATGTGCAGTGAGGACTTTGAGCTTGGAAGGTCTGGTTGGTGGGAGGGGTCACATGTTGTATCTGCAAATTTTTCTCAATTCAGAATGACTTCGCTGGGAATAAATATGGTGAATGTCGCTCCAATCCACATAATCTGTTAGTCACAACCAGGCGTTGATTGCATTTGCAAGGTGTTATACAGCATTGTATGTGGCACACAATAGATGTCTCATAACAATCGAATGGCCGAAATGTTCGAATACGAACTTGAACCTAATGCAAATCAATGTGGGACGAACGTTCGAAAATGAACATGTATGGGGGTCCGGGTACTGCCCTGGGGGATATGTATGGGGATCCGAGGACTGCCCTGGGGGATATGTATGGGGATCCGAGGACTGCCCTGGGGGATATGTATGGGGATCCGAGGACTGCCCTGGGGGATATGTATGGGGATCCGAGGACTGCCCTGGGGGATATGTATGGGGATCCGAGGACTGCCCTGGGGGATATGTATGGGGATCCGAGGACTGCCCTGGGGGATATGTATGGGGATCCGAGGACTGCCCTGGGGGATATGTATGGGGATCCGAGGACTGCCCTGGGGGATATGTATGGGGATCCGAGGACTGCCCTGGGGGATATGTATGGGGATCCGAGGACTGCCCTGGGGGATATGTATGGGGATCCGAGGACTGCCCTGGGGGATATGTATGGGGATCCGAGGACTGCCCTGGGGGATATGTATGGGGATCCGAGGACTGCCCTGGGGGATATGTATGGGGATCCGAGGACTGCCCTGGGGGATATGTATGGGGATCCGAGGACTGCCCTGGGGGATATGTATGGGGATCCGAGGACTGCCCTGGGGGATATGTATGGGGATCCGAGGACTGCCCTGGGGGATATGTATGGGGATCCGAGGACTGCCCTGGGGGATATGTATGGGGATCCGAGGACTGCCCTGGGGGATATGTATGGGGATCCGAGGACTGCCCTGGGGGATATGTATGGGGATCCGAGGACTGCCCTGGGGGATATGTATGGGGATCCGAGGACTGCCCTGGGGGATATGTATGGGGATCCGAGGACTGCCCTGGGGGATATGTATGGGGATCCGAGGACTGCCCTGGGGGATATGTATGGGGATCCGAGGACTGCCCTGGGGGATATGTATGGGGATCCGAGGACTGCCCTGGGGGATATGTATGGGGATCCGAGGACTGCCCTGGGGGATATGTATGGGGATCCGAGGACTGCCCTGGGGGATATGTATGGGGATCCGGGTACTGCCCTGGAGGACATGCATGGGGGTCCGGTTAGTGCCCTGGGGGACATGTATGGGGGTCCAATTACTGCCCTGAGGGACATGTATGTATGTTAGGCTGGGACGCGTTGTGCAGCTCGGTATCATAGGTCGCACAACCCTCACAATCTGTATTTCCTCTCTTATCTGACCACCTCTGGACCTCTCCGGACCCTTCATAACAAATCATAAAAAAAAAAGTGAACCCCGTCTGTTCTTCATTTTCTTTCCCCCTTCCGGCCTACTGGCTCTGTCTTTCTCTCCTTGTACTTTGCTCTCTCTTTTATCTTTAATTTGTCTTAGTGATCGGCCGTTGATGGATCAGGACCCGTACAGAGTTTGAACCCCCGGAGGGGGTGGCATATGAAGCCGGGATGCTTACATTGCTACAGTTTTAGCTTGGTGTGCACCAATCCTGGCGGGTCCAATGTAACGTGGTACCCTGGCCTATACCCTAGTTTGATGTGCGAGTAGCTTCACGAGCTTTATGTTGTGGCGGGCTGATCACATGTACTTGTCTGTCATTTTAGGTCATGTATGTTGTCTTACCTGAGTAATGTAAAAACAAAAAACTTCATAAAAATACTTTGAAAGTAAAAAAGCGAACCCTGGAAACTGAAAAAAAGAAGAAAGGGATCAGGTAGATTTAAAGGAGAACTATGAGGGGGAGGGGCTTGTCACTCACCTCATAGTTCTAGCCGACCTGTGACAATGAGACTGTCACAGGTCGGCTCAGTAGATCGGTAGGTGAGAGAACACATACCGGCGTTCGCTCACCTCTCGATCCTGTCACAGCTCTCTGCCGTGACAGGGGAGGGGCTGGATTCCCCACCCCCCCTTTCCAATCCGCCAGCGCTGACTGGAGAGGGCGGGTACAGCTGGCTCTGCCTCTAGATTGGCAGAGCCAGCTGTCACTCACGCAGCTGGGCGGATCTCGACATCGATGTCGGGATCCGCTCCGGCTGCGGCGTCTCAGTATACCGCGAGCTGTAGCTCCCTATATACTGAGCTTAGGGTGACGGGAGGACGCTAGTTTGTGTCCCCCCGTTACCCTAAGGAGAACTATGGGGGAAAGCCCTGACCTCATAGTTCTCCTTTAAAGAGCCGATTATCGAAACGCGTCCTCTTGATCTGGCTCAGTAAGGCAGCTTTCACCTCCTTCATGCGTAGTCCATAAATAATTGGATTAACGATTGCCGGAAGGAAAAAGTAGACTGCGCTGGCCGCGTTCTGCGCGTCATAAGACACGGAGATCCCAGGTTGGTATAACAGCGTAGCGACAATTTCAAGCACGTACAAGAGAACCACCACCGACAGGTGTGTACTACACGTGTGCAAGGCCTTGCGCCTGGCACTGCCCACTCCAATCTTCATGGCGGCCTTCAGAACTTTCAGGTAAGAGAGGGAGATGATGGAAATGTCGCAGACGGTCAACACTGTCCGGGCCAGAAGACCTGAGTTTTGGATGCTGGAGATGTCGCCGCATGCCAGGTTGTAGAGCGCTGGGCTCTCACAGTAGAAGTGCAGAATGACATTCGACTCGCAGAAATGGAGCTGGGAGTCCAAAATGACGAGAAGACAGGCCACCGAGCAGTTCCTAATGAACCCAACAACGGAGAAAAGAACCAGTAGATGTTTGTTCATGATGTTATGGTAATGCAGAGGCTTGCAGATGGCGACATACCTGTCGTATGCCATCAACAGCAATATGATGGACTCTGTCAGGAGGCCAGAGTAGACGGTGAACATCTGCATCAAGCAGGCAGTCCACAATATTGTATCCCACCCAAGGAAAGACACCAGCATCTTGGGTATGATGACGGTGTCATAGAAGACGCTGACCACGAGAATGGCGAGGATGAGTATGTACATTGGCGTATGAAGACTTTGTTCCACGCAGATCCGATAGATGATGGGACAGTTGCACACAAGGATCATCAGGTAGATGTACAGAAAGGGGATGAACAGAAGATTTCTGTGATTGGAGACTCCGGGGAAACTCAACATTATCAACTCGGAGTGAGAAAGTTCCAAGGTCTGGTTTATCAATGACATGATGGGTCAGAACGAAGGACAATCTTCTCATGTCCTGTAGTGGAAGCACAAGAAATAGAGGAACCACTATGTACCACGTAGAAAGGTCACCCAACCTGCTCAAAGCACTTATCTCACCCAACCAACCTGCTCAAAGCACCTATCTCACCCAACCAGCTCAAAGCACCTATCTCACCCACCCAACCTGCTCAAAGCACCTATCTCACCCACCCAACCTGCTCAAAGCACCTATCTCACCCACCCAACCTGCTCAAAGCACTTATCTCACCCACCCAACCTGCTCAAAGCACCTATCTCACCCAACCAGCTCAAAACACCTATCTCACCCACCCAACCTGCTCAAAGCACCTATCTCACCCACCCAACCTGCTCAAAGCACCTATCTCACCCAACCAACCTGCTCAAAGCACCTCTGTCCCCCACCCAACTGGCTCAAAGCACCTATCTCCCCCACCCAACCTGCTCAAAGCACCTATCTCACCCACCCAACCTGCTCAAAGCACCTATCTCACCCACCCAACCTGCTCAAAGCACCTATCTCACCCACCCAACCTGCTCAAAGCACCTATCTCACCCACCCAACCTGCTCAAAGCACCTATCTCACCCACCCAACCTGCTCAAAGCACCTATCTCACCCACCCAACCTGCTCAAAGCACCTATCTCACCCACCCAACCTGCTCAAAGCACCTATCTCACCCACCCAACCTGCTCAAAGCACCTATCTCACCCACCCAACCTGCTCAAAGCACCTATCTCACCCACCCAACCTGCTCAAAGCACCTATCTCACCCACCCAACCTGCTCAAAGCACCTATCTCACCCACCCAACCTGCTCAAAGCACCTATCTCACCCAACCAGCTCAAAGCACCTATCTCACCCAACCAACCTACTCAAAGCACCTATCTCACACACCCAAACTGCTCAAAGCACCTATCTCACCCACCCAACCTGCTCAAAGCACCTATCTCTTTTGAAGATCCAACTTCTGCTAAGGAGTGGTTAGCATTCAACGCTTCCGGGAGGATCTGATGCCGCTTTTTGGGTTCCACTGGCGGCCCCTTCATCACTGCAGGTCCCAATAGTGACAAAGGGGCCAGCGGAAGGAAGAACAGTTCCAGAACCTTCTTCAGCAGAACGTGGACCTTCTAAGGAAGCAGAGTTTGGTGTTGTGTTGGTGTGGGGAAAGCTCCATAGTATATGATGGACACAGGACTGGCATGGTAGGACCGGTACTGGAGGGGGCCCCTCAATCTGCAGCACCTCTAAACCCCTAAGAGGGATGAACTGACCTGAAAGTAATATTAGGGGAATCTGAGATCAGTTCGGCAATCTCCATATCATCATATCAATGTATCTGTGAGCTCGTTCTTGCCTCATGGGGGGTCTGTCGTAGGTGTCATGTCTATCCTTTGGCTCTTTTATAAGCTTTCTACAACTGGCCCTCCTCATATCTTCTATTTCCCAGTCCTGCCCCCCAACTTCCTTCCTCCTGCACAAAATCTTGTAATGCAATTTCTTCTCACCCCAACCAATCAGCACCTCTCTAATCAAAGGGCAGGGGTGACATCCTGTATAGCCCACCTGACCTAAATTTACCTTCCCTCCCCCGCCACCTGAACCTTAGAGCTGCACCTCGCCGCTATGACACCCTGGGGGACGAAGGCTTTTTGGCTGCTTGCTGCACCTAGCTCCATAGACTTCTAAGGGACCGTCAACCAAGCGTCTCCCACCTGCAAAATCAGGGACCGACTTCAGCGTACAGCATGTGTGTGTGACTGTAGGGGGGACATTAGAGTGTAAGCTCCTCTGTACAGAGACTGATGTGACTGTGGGGGAGGGGACATTAGAGTGTAAGCTTCCATAAGTGTTGATCTTCCCTCCTGTACAGTATGATGGGTGTGATGGGAGATGATGATGGGAGGTGTGGAGGTTTCCTCTACATACCTGTGTTACCTGTGTACAGGTGAGCTGGGATGGCTCCGTCCCTGTCTCTGTGTGTCTGTATATATGTGGTGCTGGCCTCCCGGCAGTTCTGCTCATCATATACAGATTCTGAATGACGGAATTAATTGTGTTCTCAGCCCAGGGGAGCTTTTCATTGTATATTGATTCATATCCAAATACACAACTGCTACTCCCCAGTCAGTGTCAGCGTATAGTTGTACCCATGAAATGTAATTAATGGCGGGGTCCGGTGTGAAGAACCTCCATAGAGGAATTCTGACATCAACACTCAATAATTATTATTATTATTCTTTAAACACCTGAGGTAATTGTGTCATCAATGTGAGGGGACAATTCTCCCTCTGACCACCAATGTAAGGGGACACTTCTCCACTGACCACCCATGTAAGGGGACACTTCTCCCTCTGACCACCAATGTAAGGGGACACTTCTCCCTCTGACCACCAATGTAAGGGGACACTTCTCCCTCTGACCACCAATGTAAGGGGACACTTCTCCCTCTGACCACCCATGTAAGGGGACACTTCTCCCTCTGACCACCAATGTAAGGGCAC
>NW_017309240.1:31426-51592 GCF_000935625.1 Nanorana parkeri | reverse complement strand
AAGGGGCCACTTCCCCTCTGACCACCCATGTAAGGGGACACTTCTCCACTGACCGCCAATGTAAGGGGACCCTTCTCCTACTGACCACCAATGTAAGGGAGCCCTTCTCCACTGACCACCAATGTAAGGGGCCACTTCTCCTCTGCCCACCAATGTAAGGGGACCCTTCTCCACTGACCACCCATGTAAGGGGACACTTCTCCTACTGACCACCAATGTAAGTGAGCCCTTCTCCACTGACCACCAATGTAAGGGGCCACTTCTCCTCTGCCCACCCATGTAAGGGGACCCTTCTCCTACTGACCACCAATGTGAGGGGCCACTTCTCCTCTGCCCACCAATGTAAGGGGCCACTTCTCCTCTGCCCACCAATGTAAGGGGGCCACTTCTCCTCTGCCCACCAATGTAAGGCGCCACTTCTCCTCTTCCCACCAATGTGAGGGGCCACTTCTCTAACCACCAATGTGAGGGGCCACTTCTCCTCTGCCCACCAATGTGAGGGGCCACTTCTCCTCTGCCCACCAATGTGAGGGGCCACTTCTCTAACCACCAATGTGAGGGGCCACTTCTCCTCTGACCACCAATTTAAGGGGCCACTTCTCCTCTGCCCACCAATGTGAGGGGCCACTTCTCTAACCACCAATGTGAGGGGCCACTTCTCCTCTGCCCACCAATGTAAGGGGCCACTTCTCCTCTGACCACCAGTGTATGGAGGCAGATCACTACTGACCACATATTACACATATCCGTATACAAAATTCTCTTTTTACCTGAAGAAAAAATGAAAACAAATGTTTAAAAATGTTTTTATTTAGTTCTGATCGTAATATATAAAGAAATAAATACGCGGTATATGAAACCACTATTCGGTTAGGGTGACCACACTCACACACGTATGTGCGCAATGGTCACGTGTCTACAGATTGCTGTTGAGTCTCCAGGATTTCACCAGGCAAGTTCTGATCTCTCTCATCCTGTAGCCGTAGATAAGCGGATGTACGGTGGCAGGAAACAGGTAGTAGATGGCGCTGGTGAGGTTCTGAATGTCCAGTGAGATGGGGATCCTGTAAGCGACGGAGGAGAGAAGACCACAGGAATAATTCACAACCACCACAGAGAGGTGCGTGCCACACGTGTGCAGGGTTTTGTGGCGATCTTTCCCCATAACGACCTTCACGGTGGCACTAAGTATGCAGCCATAGGAAATAAGAAGCAGCGTGATGTCCAGGGCGGTCACCACAATCCTCACCATGAGCCCCACTATCTGGATTCTGGTGGTGTCCCCGCAGGCGAGGTTCAGGAGAACCATATTCTCACAGACAAAGTCCAGGATGAGGTTAGAGGTGCAGAAGGAGACCCTAGAGGCCACAATAATGATCGGAGAGACTAACAGACTGCATTCAACCAGACCAGCCATAGACAGCAGCATCAGCAAGCGGCTGGTCATGATGTCATGGTAGCGCAGGGGCCTACAGATGGCCACATAACGGTCCAGCGCCATCACGAGCAACACATTGGACTCAAACATGACCATCGTGTAGGTGAAGAACATCTGAAACAGGCAGGTAGCCAGCGAAGTGCGATCCATGCCCAACAACACGCTCAGGACCGCCTTGGGCACGATGGCGGTGGTGCCGATGATGTTGACGGAGAAGAGCAGAGCCATGAGGATATACATGGCAGAGTGCAGGCTTGGCTCCACCCAGATTCTGTAGATGATCAGGATATTTCCGGCCACAATGACAGAATATACGACGAGGAACGGGATGGAGAGGAGATGCCGGGACCGCGAGATCCCAGGGAAGCCGAACAAGATGAACTCTGTGTGCAAGAAGGCCAAAGAGCGGTTCGTATCTGAAGCTTCCATTCCGGGGAAATCCTTTCCTGCGTTTTCCTGATATAAATAAAAATCACAAATTAATATTGTATAAAAAATATCTCCTGTCATCCAATATGCAGTAAAAAGATGGAAAATAAGAAGCCCTTTGCAGACAGACCCGGAGAGACTAAGCGGAGGGGCTACGTGACTGGGGGGGGAATAGTCCCGGGAGAAAGGGTTAAAAAATAAAATGGGAATAGCTGCTCTTACCTGATTGGACGTGGGAGTCAGGTGTCCGGGAGGAGCCGCATGGGAAGGAGCTGCGAGGGCTGAGGGACGTCCTCTTTCTGGAAATCGACGAAGGAAGCAGGTTGTCCCACCCTCCCTCCCTGAATTTGGTGGTTATGGGGGGTTTCTTTTGTCACGGCAGCTTGGCGGGTTAGGGGGTCTTTGGGGGGTCTACAAAATCGGAGTTCATTACAAAATGTGGAGGGCCCTCAGCTGGTATGGGTGCTTCCCCCTGTTGGTGTCCGGATTTGTAAAGGGCGGGGGCCTGGCCCCTTGGGAACCCGGAAGGAGTAAGTGTCCTCGAGCTGGTTGTGGTGCGGCTGGGGACATGGGTGGAGTGTTATGAGAGGCCTTTTTGGGGCTGGCGGGCACCCAAAGACCCCTTCTCAGGTCAACCCTTGTTAAAGTATTATTTTTGTATATTTGGTTTATTACTTTGGTTATTGTTAAAGTTGTTTGTTTAATAAAAGGGCTGCTGTGGCCGTTAAAATCCATGTCGCGCAGTCCGTGTGTTTATTGGGGTTTTTAACGGAGGGACAGAAAATTGACGAATCCATCAGTCATGAAGCTTTGCCTTTTCATGGGGCTGTTCGGGGCAGATGTGCCGTAATGAAGCCGTGGAAACCAGACCGAGGCGAAGTCACTGAATCATCAAATTACAAAAACTACAAAAATTGTAAAATTCAAATATTTCACGAGTTCGGTTTTGGAATGGCGTACGTGAGGTCTCCTGAGGAGTCAGCATGGACGTCCCCCTCCAAATCCATACCAGATCCTGACCCCAGCATGCAACCTGGCTGGCCACAAAAAGGGGGAAAGGGCCAGCAAGCGTGCACCTCCTCCTTCCTCAACATTGGGAGGGTGACATGCTACAGATCATGGGGCCCCCTGGTAACCTCTCTGTCAGGGCACCGTGAGCGGGTGTCCCCCACACCGCATGCAGGTACCCACGCAGGGTGACCAAATTACTATGACCACACTAGATAAGGTTATAGGCACACGGTTTATTAAACAGAAACACAAAAACACAACAACAACCCCACCAACCCCCACAAGTATCAAACAATAACCCAGGAACTGCAAACAGGGTATACAAGCCAGGTAAACCCAAGGAGCCGGGCCACACCAGGGGAGCTGGGCCACACCAGGGGAGCTAAGGGACAAAGGGTCAGGGTACAGGCAGGTGACAGGACTCAAGCTGGGCCACACCAGGGGAGCTAAGGGACAACGGGTCAGGGTACAGTCAAGTAACAGGACTCAAGCTGGGCCCCATCAGGGGAGCTAAGGGACCAAGGGTCAGGGTACAGTCAAGTAACAGGACTCAAGCTGGGCCCCATCAGGGGAGCTAAGGGACAAAGGGTCAGGGTACAGGCAGGTAACAGGACTCAAGCTGGGCCACACACGGGAGCTAAGGGACCAAGGGTCAGGGTACAGGCAGGTAACATGACTCAAGCTGGGCCACACCAGGGGAGCTAAGGGACCAAGGGTAAGGGTACAGGCAAGTAACATGACTCAAGCTGGGCCACACCTGGGGAGCTAAGGGGCCAAGGGTCAGGGTACAGGCAGGTAACATGACTCAAGCTGGGCCACACCAGGGGAGCTAAGGGACAAAGGGTCAGGGTACAGGCAGGTAACAGGACTCAAGCTGGGCCACACCAGGGGAGCTAAGGGACAAAGGGTCAGGGTACAGGCAGGTAACAGGACTCAAGCTGGGCCCCATCAGGGGAGCTAAGGGACCAAGGGTCAGGGTACAGGCAGGTAACAGCACTCAAGCTGGGCCCCATCAGGGGAGCTAAGGGACCAAGGGTCAGGGTACAGGCAGGTAACAGGACTCAAGCTGGGCCACACCAGGGGAGCTAAGGGACAAAGGGTCAGGGTAAAGGGAGGTGACAGGACTCAAGCTGGGCCACACACGGGAGCTAAGGGACAAAGGGTCAGGGTACAGGCAGGTAACATGACTCAAGCTGGGCCCCATCAGGCAAGCTAAGGGACCAAGGGTCAGGGTACAGGCAGGTAACAGGACTCAAGCTGGGCCACACACAAGGGTCAGGGTACAGGCAGGGAACAGGACTCAAGCTGGGCCACACACAGGAGCTAAGGGACCAAGGGTCAGGGGACAGGCAGGGAACAGGACTCAAGCTGGGCCACACACAGGAGCTAAGGGACCAAGGGTCAGGGGACAGGCAGGGAACAGGACTCAAGCTGGGCCACACACAGGAGCTAAGGGACCAAGGGTCAGGGGACAGGCAGGGAACAGGACTCAAGCTGGGCCACACACAGGAGCTAAGGGACCAAGGGTCAGGGGACAGGCAGGGAACAGGACTCAAGCTGGGCCACACACAGGAGCTAAGGGACCAAGGGTCAGGGGACAGGCAGGGAACAGGACTCAAGCTGGGCCACACACAGGAGCTAAGGGACCAAGGGTCAGGGGACAGGCAGGGAACAGGACTCAAGCTGGGCCACACACAGGAGCTAAGGGACCAAGGGTCAGGGGACAGGCAGGGAACAGGACTCAAGCTGGGCCACACACAGGAGCTAAGGGACCAAGGGTCAGGGGACAGGCAGGGAACAGGACTCAAGCTGGGCCACACACAGGAGCTAAGGGACCAAGGGTCAGGGGACAGGCAGGGAACAGGACTCAAGCTGGGCCACACACAGGAGCTAAGGGACCAAGGGTCAGGGGACAGGCAGGGAACAGGACTCAAGCTGGGCCACACACAGGAGCTAAGGGACCAAGGGTCAGGGGACAGGCAGGGAACAGGACTCAAGCTGGGCCACACACAGGAGCTAAGGGACCAAGGGTCAGGGGACAGGCAGGGAACAGGACTCAAGCTGGGCCACACACAGGAGCTAAGGGACCAAGGGTCAGGGGACAGGCAGGGAACAGGACTCAAGCTGGGCCACACACAGGAGCTAAGGGACCAAGGGTCAGGGGACAGGCAGGGAACAGGACTCAAGCTGGGCCACACACAGGAGCTAAGGGACCAAGGGTCAGGGGACAGGCAGGGAACAGGACTCAAGCTGGGCCACACACAGGAGCTAAGGGACCAAGGGTCAGGGGACAGGCAGGGAACAGGACTCAAGCTGGGCCACACACAGGAGCTAAGGGACCAAGGGTCAGGGGACAGGCAGGGAACAGGACTCAAGCTGGGCCACACACAGGAGCTAAGGGACCAAGGGTCAGGGGACAGGCAGGGAACAGGACTCAAGCTGGGCCACACACAGGAGCTAAGGGACCAAGGGTCAGGGTACAGGCAGGTAACAGGGCTCAGGACTGCAAGCGGATAACAGGGCTCAGGAGACAAGACTCAGTCAGGGAAAGGCAACAGGCTACTGAGCCACAGTCCTGACTGCAGGGAGGGATTAAGTACCCTCCGAGGGAGCACCAGGTGATGGATAATTGCTGGCAGCTGGGAGACACCCGCAGGTGAGCACCGGAGTCGCAGGTTCCAGCACCACCCAGTGGTGATCGGGGTATCTGACAGTTCCTGGATGCCTGGAGACACCTGCAGGCGAGCACAGGAACTGCAGGACCTGGCTCCAGCGCCACCTGGAGGTGCTCTGGATCCTGACACTCTCTCTGTACCATCTGGCAGTGTCATATAGTATGCCAAAATCAAAGACAGACAGCAGGAGTACTGTGAGCATGATCTCCCCAATGGGACAGAGATATATAAAAAACAATTGGACAGGTGTCATAGCCCTCCCTTTTGGGTTTAGTTCTAATTTAAGGAGCTGATTTATGACTCTTCTGCCCCGCGTATAGCTGGGTAGATGTCGTTTGTATGGCATTACTGCCACTAGATGGCACTGAGAAGCATAGCATAGGCTCCTGAGGGCCATCTAGTGGCAGTAGTTCTATGCCTCTCCTCCTGCAGGCCCCTCAGCTTGCATTTTTGCTTTCAATTCTTTGATCTACCTTTCTAGATATGTCCGGTCACATGACACGCAGGGTCCTCTTCAGATCTTCTCCTGCGGGGGTCCTAAATGATGCGGCTGCTCTCTGTACCAGGACACTGTGTGTACAGGGTGTAGTGGTGACACCCCAGGCCTCACCCAGCACTCACAGTATGTCCTCAGTCTGCTGCCATCATTCAACCCAAAAGACTGAGGACATATAGTGGCAGAAGATCCATGTAAGGAGATCAGGATTTCCATCTTCTGCCCCGTGTGTTGGTGAGTAGTGATGGTGGCCCAGCTTGGACCTGCCTATGTACAGATCACGCTTCACTGGAGAGGTCAGCAAAGATAACTCCGGACCTGAGATCCGGCCAAAGAAGAAACTGACCGATGACCTTCCCATTGTTTTGGTGAAAATTGTAATCCCCTCTAGTGGTCATTGTACCACCCAGAGCACGGAATGAACGCTCACCCAACACTGTGCCCAGGTGATGGTGGGCCATCAGGGTACACATGACTCTCCTCTCTAATGAGGGCTTGTTTAAAGGGACAAAACACACCTCAGGTCCACCTTCCATATGGACTCCAACGTATGTCACCAAAATGTCACCAAAATCTCCAAATTATAACCCAAATTTTAGGAAAATTAGAACTTTAAATTTTCACTCATCTGTACTGTGAGCTTTACTGTTGGTACCCGAAATTTATTTTCAGTGCAAGGTAATTTATACTCTGTAGACCGTAATCAGCATGTGGTCACCTTACCACCAGAGGCTCCTGTATGAAATGTATACAATCCCACACCCCCCCACATGACAGGACTTGGGTCTGATGGCTGGTCACTTGGAGTTAGCAGGAGACACTTGGGGATTGCAGTGGTCACTCAGAGTTGGAAATGGTCATTCGGGGTTGGCGGGGTCATCTGGGGTTGGCAGTGATCACTTGGGGTGTCACATGCTCCCGCACCCAGGGCAGGATTTGCTCTCTCTGCTGCCCCAAGGCCAGGTTCCTCAATGTGCCTCCCTACCTGCCAACCCCCCTCCATGGGGAATGGCAGACCTGCAGGCTGCATACAATGTCGTTGAGATCACTTGTACAAAACAAGCTTTCCCGCTGTATATTTAGCTCTGCCTGCCAAAAGCAGGGCTAAATGTAGAAAACAACTACCCGCCCGGGCATTAGAAGATAGGAATTCCACTCCCCTGCCCCTCTACTCCATGCTGCCCCGAGCCCGGGTCTTGGTTAGCCTTGTGGGAAATCCGGCCCTGACCGCACCCACCTACTTCTGAAAGCAAGTTGTATTCTCCACAAGTCCTTAGTGTGTGTAGTCACCAAAGGACCACTATCACTGGGAAGAGCCTCTCCAGCATATCTAAGACTTCATTCCCAGCCCTGATGGCCTACTAAACTGAAATTTTTTGTGGTCTGGGCTTTTCCTTGACCCCTGGTAGATAAAGGACCGCAAAGGACAGCACAGGTGTGATCCCTACTGTAATCACTTCTGGGTTCTGATTGCCTGAGAGGGGAAAACAAAGAGGGGAATGTATTAAAACTGGAGCAGATAGAATCTAGAGAAGCTGCTCATGGCAACCAATCAGCGTCTATATTCCATCTTTAAAGCTTAACTGAAGTGAGAAGTTGATTGGTTGCTACGGGCAACAGCTCCAGATTCCGTCTGCTCCGGTTTTGATTCATTTTCCTCCAATATATCCTGCTTTCTGATTGGCTGGGGAGGGGAAGACAACCTTCTAGATGAAGGAATATTGTGCAGAGTGTTTGTCCTACAGACCGGAGATCCGAGAACATTTCAGGCTGATGAAGGAAGCCATTGTACTGAGCTGCTCCAGAACCCTCTGCTTGGTCTAAAACATGTCCACCCCAGCCTAGGATTTGGCGATTGGACGTTCATACCCTGACCTGAACCGGGGATGTCGTGATCTTCACCGACCGAGAACTCTCTACCCAACCAATGACAAGACCGGGTTCCTGACCTGTGTGTGTATCTCCAATTTAACATCAGAATGACAATAAGAGAATCCACTCTACATTCACCGATACTACGACTCTGCTAGTATCCTACTGATGTCAGTTATGGAACTGTTGGGACCGATAACATTGACATCTATGATACAGCTTTGATGGAAAGGTTCCTTGATATCTTGAATGGAATCAGCAGGTGGCTGATATGCAAATGAGGACCATCAAAGGGTTCTTGGGGCTGGACACTGATGAATGAAGATCTGCCTGGACAGTCATGTCCTGGGGCAAGCCCGACCCCCTGCTGGTATTTACTGCTCACACCTGCGTCAGCAAGGCATATATGCTGGAATGGGGGCGGGGCATATGATGGAACCTTCTTCCTGTGTGACACTAACCTAGCTCACCAGCAAGACCTTTGGAAAAGACAAGTCACAAGTCTTTCTGAACTCTGCAATCAACAATGTGATTCGCTGAGACCTGCTGGAGAGGCGTGTTCTGAGAACAGAGAAACCCCCCCCCCCATGGCATGTGTGAATGAGTGAGAATGGTGTAGCTAGCTGTAGGATCCTGACCCCCTCCATCCCCCTCTCCAATTCCCTTCATTGTATTAGAATGTATGCATATCCCTATTTGTAAATAAACCCCCCGACACTTATTTAAGATTCAATTGTTCATCAGTAATTTAAGGCGCCCCCAAATCAGAGCGCATTCTACAGGAACTCAAATCATACCAAGAACAATACAACATACAACATACAATGTACAAATCACACCAAGAACAATACAACATACAACATACAGTGTACAATGTACAAGCTACAACATACAATGTACAACATACAACCTACACAAGAGCTCATCATGAGTCTGATTACTGCGCTGAGTTGTGTTTTTTATCTGCGAGATCATTAAAGTGACATTGAATCCTGAGATTTTTTAACATAAACCAATACTGTAATGTGCGCCTTACTGTAATCCATGGTTGCTTCCCTTCTCTTTGCTGCTCTTCCTTTTAAATCTGTATCTGTTCTCATGCTGGGGGAGAACTTCTGTTTTGCAGCAGACTGCCTTGTCTCTGGAATGGATACACGGTGTCTGTGTGTAGGTTTGTATACGCTTGTAACCTGAGCCAGCACTACAGGAAGAGGCCCTGAGCTGAAAAGGGAAGTTCTCCCCCAGCATGAGAAGACATGAGGATTTAAAAGGAAGAGCAGCAAAGAGAAGGGAAACTACCATGGATTACAGTGCGGCGCACATTACAGTATTGGTTTATGTTAAAAAATCTGAGGGTTTAATGTCACTTTAAGAAAAGTTTTGGCCATAAATAAATGTTTTACCTTATATTTGGGTCAGTGAATGTTCTGCTGGGAGCGCTGGGCGCACGCTGGACGCTGTGCGTAGGGAAGAGCGAACGGGCCGTACGTAACCTCCTACACCGAAAACAAACTCCAGCATCTGGAATTCAGAACAATGTCTCCTTCCTGCAAATGGTTTTGTAACTTCTTCTAGGAAAACATTTGCTCAGCCGGAAATAAAATATTCTCCTCGGATGAAAATGTCCCTTACCGGTGAATCCGTCACATGATAACGGTGATTGAAGGTGAAGAAGGAATATTCTTCCTGGACCGGCATCTCAGAATGTCCTAATATTATTATTATTATTCAGGATGATGTGTGTTGTCTCTTCTGGAGAGTTTGGTGTGTTGTCTCTTATGCAGAGTTGGGAGTGTTGTCTCTTCTGGAGAGTTTGCTGTGTTGTCTCTTCTGGAGAATGTTGTGTGTTGTCTCTTAAAGAGAGTTGGGAGTGTTGTCTCTTATGGAGAGATTGGTGTGTTGTCTCTTCTGGGGAGTTGGGAGTGTTGTCTCTTATAGAGAGTTGGGTGTGTTGTCTCTTCTGGAGAATGTTGTGTGTTGTCTCTTAAAGAGAGTTGGGAGTGTTGTCTCTTATGGAGAGATTGGTGTGTTGTCTCTTCTGGGGAGTTGGGAGTGTTGTCTCTTATAGAGAGTTGGGTGTGTTGTCTCTTCTGGAGAGTTTTGAGTGTTGTCTCTTCCCGAGAGTTGGGAATGTTGTCTCTTCCCGAGAGTTGGGAGTGTTGTCTCTTCCCGAGAGTTGGGAGTGTTGTCTCTTATAGAGAGTTGGGAATGTTGTCTCTTATAGAGAGTTGGGAGTGTTGTCTCTTATAGAGAGTTGGGAGTGTTGTCTCTTATAGAGAGTTGGGAGTATTGTCTCTTATAGAAAGTTGGGAGTGTTGTCTCTTCTGGAGAGTTTGGTGTGTTGTCTCTTCTGGAGAATGTTGTTGTGTTGTCTCTTATAGAGAGTTGGGAGTGTTGTCTCTTCTGGAGAGTTTGGTGTGTTGTCTCTTATGAAGAGTTGGGAGTGTTGTCTCTTCTGGAGAATGTTGTGTGTTGTCTCTTATAGAGAGTTGGGAGTGTTGTCTCTTCTGGAGAGTTGGGAGTGTTGTCTCTTCTGGAGAATGTTGTGTGTTGTCTCTTATGAAGAGTTGGGAGTGTTGTCTCTTATAGAGAGTTTGGTGTGTCGGGATGTGTGTAGAAGATGTTTCAGGAAGATATAAAAGTCTTTGATTTTTGCTCAGATTTATATAGGGTGTCATGAGAGGGTCCCTGGGGGGGGGGGAGGGGTGCGCCACTGATAATGAGACCCCTGAGGAGGATCTGTGTTCATCGTTTCCTCCCCACGTCCCCAGGCCTGATTTCCATGGGGCATGTTAGTATTTATATTATGATTACATTCATTGGTTCCTGAGAGGAATTAGATGAAACGAGGACATCGGATTTACATAATAATTCATTAACTGGGAATGTTCTGGAAGATTATTAGATGAATTGTTACCAGGAAATCTATCAGATTATTATTCTATAGTCTCAGACATCTTTCAGTCACGCACACTTTAAAAGTCTGCTAAATTTACAGACTCCCCCCCACCTAAAATGTAAGAAAACAACGTGTGGCCCCTCTAAAACCTGGACATCATGGACAAGAACACCATACAGAAGCTGGGTGTCATGGATGTGGACACGATCTATAGGCCGGGTGTCATGGATGTGATACAATTCAGTGGCCGGGTGTCACGGACGGGGACACAATCTATATGCCCGGTGTCATGGTTAGGGACATGATCTATAGGCTAAATTTCATGGATGGGGACACAATCTATAGGCTGGGCATCATGGATGGGGACACAATCTATAGGCCATGTGTCATCAAAGGGGATACAATCTATAGGCTGGGCGTCATGGATGGGGATACAGACACCATCTAGAAGCTGGGTGTCATGGATGGGGACACGATCTATAGGCCATGTGTCATCAAAGGGGATACAATCTATAGGCTGGGCGTCATGGATGGGGATACAATCTATAGGCTGGGCGTCATGGACAGGGACACAATCTATAGGCCAGGTGTCATGGTTAGGGACACGATCTATAGGCTGGGCGTCATGGATGGGGACACAATCTATAGGCTGGGCGTCATGGATGGGGACACAATCTATAGGCTGGGCGTCATGGATGGGGACACAATCTATAGGCTGGGCGTCATGGATGGGGACACAATCTATAGGCTGGGCGTCATGGATGGGGACACAATCTATAGGCTGGGCGTCATGCAGGGGGGCACAATGTATAAGTCGAGTGTGATGGATGGAGATCCGCATCTACTAAGAAAAGGGAAGTTCAGGTGATTGTGGGAGTGTACCTGATGGTGGAAACTGAGGTGTGAGCCAGAGACTGCACAGAGACACACGTGTCACATAGGTGCACACTGGAGACACTGTGTACACCGGGGAACTGGATGTAGTGGGTACACTGGGCACACAGGGGGAATTGGGTGTACTGGGAACACTGGAGACACTGTGTACACTGGGAGCACTGGGTGTAGTGGGCACACTGGGTACACTGTGTATACTGGGGGAATTGGGTGTACTGGGAACACTGGAGACACTGTGTACACTGGGAGCACTGGGTGTAGTGGGCACACTGGGTACACTGTGTATACTGGGGGAATTGGGTGTACTGGGAACACTGGAGACACTGTGTACACTGGGAGCACTGGGTGTAGTGGGCACACTGGGTACACTGTGTATACTGGGGGAATTGGGTGTACTGGGAACACTGGAGACACTGTGTACACTGGGAGCACTGGGTGTAGTGGGCACACTGGGTACACTGTGTATACTGGGGGAATAGGGTATACTGGGAACACTGGAGACACTGTGTACACTGGAAGCACTGGGTGTACTCTGCACACTGGAGACACTGTGTACACTGGGAGCACTGGGTGTAGTGGGCACACTGGGTACACTGTGTATACTGGGGGAATAGGGTATACTGGGAACACTGGAGACACTGTGTACACTGGGAGCACTGGGTGTACTCTGCACACTGGAGACACTGTGTACACTGGGAGCGCTGGGTGTAGTGGGCACACTGGGTACACTGTGTATACTGGGGGAATAGGGTATACTGGGAACACTGGAGACACTGTGTACACTGGGAGCGCTGGGTGTAGTGGGCACACTGGGTACACTGTGTATACTGGGGGAATAGGGTATACTGGGAACACTGGAGACACTGTGTACACTGGGAGCGCTGGGTGAACTTTCATTCATTGGATTTCAGTTCTCTCCATTATGGAGCTAGAACTTTCCCAGCAGGTGTTGCTCTCTCTGATGTGGGCTTCTGATAGAGGAGAGAGGCGAGCACACTGTCTCAATTCTCCCCCCTCAGCAGGTATGACATTGTTATCGGGGTTCTGGAAGTCTACATAGGAGGAATTAGAGCTCTGCAGCAGCTTTAGAAGAAGTCTTTGGACTTTGAAGAGGAAATAGCTGTACTCTATATCTCCATCTCTCCATGGTGGGGGTGAGATACTGATGGGACATTTCTGGCAGAATTGGGGGGGAGCGGAACAATCTGAGATGAGTCATCTCTAACCGGTGACTGGAACCCGCGCGTCTTCATCTGATTCCATCTCTGCGGATCGGTTCTCTCGTTAACAGTCATGGAAATGTCACTTTTTCTTTCTTCTCTTTCAGCTCAGCCAGAACACCGTTGTCTAGTTGGCGTGGGAGGTGCTATGGGGATGATCTCAGAATTTAACGAATGGATTTTGAAGAAATCTAAAATTGCCGGGCCCTGTCCCTGCTGTCCTATGTAATGGATCCAGAGAGAACCAGCCGGCAGCACACCCAAGCATTCAACGTCTATGAGTAAGCCCAGTGCTGGGTGAAACACATAACGGGAGGAGGTCCCGTGTGGGGCTTCTTGAAGTTTGTCCTGGAATAATAGATGTTATAGTGGGGGAGAATGGCAGAGAATGAGTGAGGACAAGGGATATCATTTGTGGAGAGTAAAATGGGTAGTGTGGTATTGTGTGGCAATCCCGCTGTAGAATTGGATGTGATGAGCACCGGGGACTCTCAGCCAGATGGGCTGAGACGTTTCAGGAAGCAAGGGATTGTTCGGATTCTGCTTGGGATCCTGGAACTGGGAGGTTTCAAGGTGATTCTGGAGGAAAGATGAGATCCCTAGTCCTGGGTCCAGGCTTTAGCAGTGGCCAGCACTCGATGATTGCACAGGTGTGCGCAGCCATTAAGAAAAGGACGCTGGCTTAGGGGGAATTGGCTCCTGCTGGGAAAGAGGAACAGACCGTGTTCAGGTGTCAGGAGAACACCCCCCAGAAGTCAGAGAGGAGTCAGGTAGTGAGTGTGCTGGAGGCACACTAGGACAGCCAGGGAGGCTGGGAGAGAACTGGTGAGGCTAGAAGAGCCGTGAGCCTGAGGGGCCACCAGTATAAGCGTGGGTCAGCACTTCAAAGAGGACCAGTGGGTCAGAAGTGCTACTGTTTAAAGTGGAAGGCAGGAGGCTGCTATTGTGTTGTTTTGAAGCCTTGCAAGAATGTTATGTTGAACAACCCCTGCGAGGGGATCCAAGATGGACGTATGAACTTTGTTTTGAATAAAAGTGGGCTACCGACCCCTTAAACCGAAGATATTGCGAGTAGACTGCATTCTTAAGCGCTCACCATATATGCCAATATCCCCAAACATCACAGTAGGTATGGGAGATTAGTTTTACACAGGGTTCGTTAAAGTAAATTGATTATATGTTTTTTTTTTGTAGATAAAGGACTCACTGTAAGGAATAATGAGAACACAAGTATTAGTGGGAGGGTGGGATAGGGAGTAAAGGGCAAACAACACATTTTGATCAGAAGGTTACTGTTTACAGACATTTTAGTACAGATCACATACAAGGAGAGCGCACAAAGTAGAGTGAGGAATATACATAAAGGAAGGTTAGAGAGGGAAAGTTGGTCTTAGGACATGGTTTGAAGAATCTAACAGGGAAGAGGTTCACATAAATTCACTTAGTGACTCCCCCCCCAGACGAGGACATGGTGGTAGTGTAAATGTGAGAAGAGAGTAGAAGAGAAAGTGACGGGTGATGTGAGGTTGGGTAATGTAAAATGAATGATTAGAGATATGAATGAAGGTAAAAGTAAGGCACTAGATGTTTTTTTTTAGAGACGCGTATAATTTATGTTATTTATGGGATACAATTATGTCTTAATCTCTATTATGAAGATATGTATAAATGTGTTTATGTGAAATAATAATAAAAACTTTATTACACAAAACAGATGGAATAGTGTGCTGTCGGCTAGACTTGTGCGCCGTCAAAAAATTTGTTTCGTTCCGTTTCGGAATAATCCGTTATTTCGTAATTCGTGTCCGAAACTCAATCCGGATTCGTACGAAATACGGATTTTCGTTAGTTTCGGCACATTTTCGTAACTTTACAAAAACATTCGTTATGATGAAGTTAAAAAGCAAAAATACCTTTGTTAATATTGGAGTCGATGTGGTAGTTGTTTTTTTTATCCGAAATACGAATTCCGTTAACGGATTCCGGATCCGAATTTCGTATTTCCTGCCTGTATTGTAATGCAACCCTCAGCAGCAGAAGAGAAAACCTCTGATTGGTCAACCAAACGAAATACGAATTCCGTTAACGGATTCCGGATCAGAATTTCGTATTTCGTATAAAAAAAAAAACTACCATCAATCAACTCCAATATAAATGTACTTTGCTTTTTAACTTCAATATAACGAATGTTCGTAATGGACCGTCAACGGAATTTCGTATTTCCCGCCTGTGTATTGTAATGCGACTCTCAGCAGCAGCGGATCCGAATTTCGGATTAAAAAAAAAATCTTGTCACGTTGTTCCTCATTTACAGGGGTAATATTAGTTCCCATTTCAAATAAATTCGGAACCGAAATTCGTTAACGGAATTTCGTATTTCGGATATAATTCGGAAACTGCAATTCGGATTTCGGATGCTTCCAAATTTACGAATTTCAGGAAAATTCGTACGAATTTCGATTCGTAACGAAACAGATTGCACATGTCTAATGTCGGATGGTTTTCTCTGGTCGTGTTGAATGATCCTCTGAAGTTTATTTGCAGTGACCCCAAGGAAACTATTTATATACAGTATATCTGATGTACGTCAGTTGACATAGTATCGGGGAAATAATACACACAATGTGACGGACTGAACCGTCACTGGTGCTGTTGGAGGAGCCTGGGGGCTAGCCTCCTTCCAACTGACTATGGACCCAGAACTATGGAGACCCCCCTCGGACTTCTTGGGGTTACAATGAACCATTCTACCAGGTTTATGTGTGGGGGGATGTACTGTACATGTTCCCTGGCATTACATTTGGATGGCCCTGTGTGTATTATAGGTACAGGCTGTGACTCCAGGAGCACTGAAGGGGGATAATTCTGGACATTGAACTGTTACAGTTTATTGGTCCTTTTGTTGTATTGTGTTGATGATGGGATTAGATAGCTGATTCTAGGAGTAGCTGACTCCAGGTGTAGATGAGTAAATCACACTATGATACACTCAGGAGATAATCCCATCACATGTGTCTCCTCCCTCCCTATTCATTCATTAAGGCATCGGGGAGGGGGAGTGGATGTTTGCATGCTGTTCATGTTTGATTGCGTTATGTGTTTAGACTTCTTGGACTGTATATATACTGAGCTAGTCTTCAATAAAGCAGATCCCTGTTGGAACTTACATACAGCCTGCCTGGTGTTTGTTCTGAGCTGGATTGGAACGGCACATAGCTGTAGTTCGAATCCCGGATTATCTGACGATCGAAGGATCAGACGTTGCGGTCTGACATCTGATCCAATAGTAGCAGAGGAGTGCCGGGAGAGTGGAACCGAGCGAGCAAGGGGCTCGTTACACACAATATAAAGAATGAAGAATAGGCTACAGTTGTCATTGCGCAATAGGGCCACTAATCAGAACGGGACCAAGTGCTATATGCCCCTGACCCCCCGGCAGTTATATATTTATATATATATTCTTCTGTATTATTGAGTATTAGTCACACTCTAACAGCTGTTTACATGACAAGTGTCCTGTGCTTCAGTCTTTGCAATGTGCCATAAGCAGAGTCCAGGCGATGGTCTTGCCGTCCTAGCCACCAACAGCGCCCATCTCTCTCCAGGCATGCCGTACGAATGGCCAAGATAAGAACTTCATATGAAGAATATATATATATATATTCTTCATATGAAGTTCTTATCTTGGCCATTCGTACGGCATGCCTGGAGAGAGATGGGCGCTGTTGGTGGCTAGGACGGCAAGACCATCGCCTGGACTCTTCATATATATATATATTCTTCTGTATTATTGAGTATTAGTCACACTCTAACAGCTGTTTACATGACAAGTGTCCTGTGCTTCAGTCTTTGCAATGTGCCATAAGCAGAGTCCAGGCGATGGTCTTGCCGTCCTAGCCACCAACAGCGCCCATCTCTCTCCAGGCATGCCGTACGAATGGCCAAGATAAGAACTTCATATGAAGAATATATATATATGAAGAGTCCAGGCGATGGTCTTGCCTTCCTAACCACCAGCAGCACCCATCTCTCTCCGGGCATGCCGTACGAATGGCCGAGATAGAACTTCATATGAAGACTATAAATATATGAAGAGTCCAGGCGATGGTCTTGCCGTCCTAACCACCAGCAGCACCCATCTCTCTCTGGGCATGCCGTACGAATGGCCAAGATAAGAACTTCATATGAAGAATATATATATATGAAGAGTCCAGGCGATGGTCTTGCCGTCCTAGCCACCAACAGCACCCGTCTCTCTCCAGGCATGCCGGACGAATGGCCATGATAAGAACTTCATATGAAGAATATATATATAAATCCAGCAATGCAGTCTGAAGGGGCGATGAGGATTACACAGATATATTTTTACTCCTCCAGGATTTGGTGAGGCACCTTCTGATCTCCTTCACTCCCAATCCATAGACAAAGGGATTTAGAGAAGCCGGGGTCATGTGGTAGACTGCACTGAGCACGTTCTTAATGTCAGGAGTAATTTGCGTGTGTATTCTTGGCATAACAGAAGACAACAAGGCAGCTAGGTAAATAATCATGGCCACCGTGAGGTGGGTGCCACATGTGTTTAAGGCTTTGTGACGAGCTTTCCCAACAGCAATCTTGAAGGCTGTGTAAAGGATGCAGGAGTAGGACAGCAGAAGAAGACCGACATCGCTCACTGTGGCCAAGATCCTGACCACGAGGCCTACAGCCTGCTGTTTGGAGATATCTCCGCAGGCAAGACCGAGAAGCCCCATGTTCTCACAGACAAAGTTCAGAATGATGTTAGACCCGCAGAAGTAGGCAGTAGAAGTCAGTATGACCACTGGTGAAATGAAGAGGGTACTCCTCCCGATCCCAGCCACAGACAACTGGACCAGCAGACGTGTGGTCATGATATCGTTGTATCGTAAGGGTCTACAGACGGCTATGAACCTGTCCAGGGCCATTGAGAGCATGACAGCCGACTCAAACAGAGAAATAAAGGAAATATAGAAGATCTGAATGAGGCAGCCGGTCAGAGAAATCTGGTTCAAGTCAAAAGACAAACCAACCAGAAATGTTGGCAGGATGGAAGTTATGTAGGCGATATTAATGGTAAAAAGAAGTGAAATGAGGAAGTACATGGGCGAGTGGAGGCTCGGTGCAACGGAGATCCGATAGATGACGAGGAGGTTTCCGGACAAGATGATGATGTAAATGACAGCAAATGGGATTATTAACAATTCCTATTTTTTATTATGCCGGGAAACCCAAAGAGGACAAATTCTGTGTAGGAAGTGAAGGTCTCGTTCTGGGTCAGTCCTTCCATGGTGGAAAAGATGAGGCCTTCAAATCAAGAACTATGTCTGAAGGAAGCAAAAAAAAATACGGAGACAGGAAATGAGATGGAGCTATAATAAATTTTTCAACTAGTTTGTGATAACTCAGTGTGTGGGTGGGGATAGAGTCCCACCCAACCGCCCCAACTGGCACAGCTTAGAGATGAACAAACAGGTTGTGCTCATTTTACATTTTGGAGGAGTAAGTATGTCACCAGTGAAGTGTCCAAAAAGCATCTTTATAGACTCATGCACATAATGTCACAAACAAGGCAACGTTTTGGGGACACTCTGAGTTCCTTCACCAGGCTCAGTATGACATCACGATGAAGGAACCCTTCACTCCAGTGTGCTGGTGACATACTTACTCTTCTTAGATTGGAACAGTGCCTTCCGCAGCCACTCCAGCACCCATCTTCTAGGGCAGTGGTTCTCAACCTGTGGGTCGTGACCCAAAAGTGGGTCACAATCCACAGTTGAGGGGGTCCCTACATGCCTTGTGCTGCTCTAGGTAAGAGGCTCCTCAGCCTCCTTCTAGCGCAGCAGTGTCAATTCTCCTAGATAGCGCCGCAGCAGCAGCGGCCGGAGAGGATCAGAGAGAGGGGAGCAGGCAGGAATGAGGGGAGGTGAGTGCTTGATCACCACAGAGCCCACACTGGGCACCACAGAGCCCCACTGGGCACCACAGGGGCCGCACTGGATGCCACCAGAGAGCCCCACTAGCCACCTGAGAGCCCGCATAGCCTCCTGAGAGCCCACACAGATACTAGTATTGGTGCATCCCTAAATTTTACGGTTGGGGGTCACCACGACTTGGCAAATGTTACCAAGGGGTCCCGGCCCTAGAAAGGTTGAGAACCACTGCTCTAGGGGCATACTGGTAAGGTGTGCGGCGGGATATCCATTGGACATTTTAAACTCACAACAGAGTTGCCAAGGTCTCTGCCATCCTCTTACCAGTGTTAGAAGCAGGTTCAACCCTGCAATGCAGCTCACTGGCATTCAAGGGCCCATTTTCAGTAAATGTGGGTCATGTGATTGGCAGTTGGACCATCCCCCACCCCACTGCCTAAAATATATATAAATGCTCGGGAAGAAGAGTAGCAGAAAGTATGTTTTAGGTTTTTTTTCCCGTTTTTCACACAAATGTCAAAATGCAGATTATGAAGAACTTTCCGGGCTGACAAGACTGCAGATCCCGAGACAGTGGTGCCGGTGGCTGCCGGGTATTAGTGACAACTAACAGTCCTGAATTGAAATGTCTCCTACCTGCTATAGGTAAACAGGGACAACCATGAACAATTCCAACAGGTCTGTCTGGCACTTTTATTCAGCAATGCAGCAATTTCCTGACTTGCAGGGTGCCCCTCCCCCAATGGGTTCCTCAACACCAACAGGCAGCGCTTATACGTTTTTAGTGTTCTGTCAGCACTCAGCCTTTTCAGCCCGCAGCAGGACCCCATAGTAGAGAGAAAGAGAGATCCCTGCGTCCTGAGGACACCTGAGACTAATAATGAGGTCTGGCTACCAGGTATGATTTGGATGTAGGTATGGAGGCTTCATCCCACCCTCCTATTCAAACCTTTCAGGACCCAGAAGAGGACTTTTTAAGATTTTGAGAGCCTACAAAGTACTCTCCACATTCCTGCCCAACCAGTGCTCACACGTCATCACTGAGGTAAGAGCTGCTGTATTGATCTATGGGGCTACAGGGCACGTTGGGTGTCAATGGAGGGCTGTGGATGAACTTTGGGTATCATTGAAATGGTGTGATTGAGGTTTATTTTACCTCAGGCCATAAGCAGGGCCGGATTCACTCTCCCTGCTGCCCCAAGGTCAGGTCCCTATAATGTTTTATCTTATTTATATTTATTAATTTTTTTATAATTATTCTTATTGCTATTACATAGGGGGATA
>NW_017309240.1:21166-30461 GCF_000935625.1 Nanorana parkeri | reverse complement strand
GGGAGGACGGACCGGCTGCAGTCTCATTACAAGTGATCTTGGCGACACCGGCTTCTGCAAAGCAGGGCTTAGGGCCCATTCACACGAGATGCAGTGCGTTCCGGCCTGATTCTGGCTTGAACGCCGCCGGCTCACTTTTTTGTGGGGCTGGAGGGGGTGTGGCGGGCCATTGAAGTAAATGGCACTGTAGCCACGCCATCCAGCCACAATGCGATTGGCCGCGCGGGATCGCAAGGCACGCTATGATCAAAATCACTATTTTGATCACACCGGACCGGACTGCGGGGACATAATGTGCCTTGCGATCCCGTGCGGCCGATCGCATTGCGACCGGAGGGCGTGGCTACTGTGTCATTCACTTCAATGGTCCGTCACGCCCCCTCCCACTGTGTGGGGACTGGTGGAAATGCCGATCAGAACGCGGCAGTGGCTATTGTTTGGTGGACTGGGCACTGTGCGTTACACTCGGGGTTATTCCAGGTTCGTTGGACCAGAACTAGTATGGTTCAGCAAGCTTTGGTCCAGATTAAAGGAGACCTGAAACGCATTAGCTTTTTACTAAACATCTCTTACAATGGATGCCGCTCCTTATTGCTTAAAAGTTTTAGACTCCTGCAGAATTATCTTGTCCAATGAGCAGTGGCCCTTTCTCTTGCAGGTTCCTAAGGAGCCACCCTTGTGTGTGCTTGTACTCCTGTGTTTCTCCACCAACACACAGACACAGCAATGCAAGACACGCTCCCTGCTCCCCACTCCTTCCTTCTCCAAGATAGTATATGGATGGCTGCTGGTGTCTGCTCTGTCCCTGGTGAGCTTGCGCTGGACAGGAAGTTCAGAGAAGCTGAGCTGGGAGAGTTGGAGCTGTTCGGAAACACGATGGCTGTGTTTGGGCAACAATGTAGATAAGTACTTTGCTGGGTGATGTATATTAGTTTGATTTGGATTGATTACTGAAGAACTTTGAGAGTTTAACATTAGTGTAAGCACTGGCACCCAGGCAGCAGGTATTTTCAGGAGAAGGTCGGTAGTGGGAGCCTGTTCATATTCTCAGGTCAGCTCTGCTTTGAAATAACATGCACAGCTTAGTGAACGGACCGAAACGTGCGTTCATCTTTTATAAATTGTTTGATCTTGGCAAAGTGGCTCGAAGACCAATAACACCCAACGTCATCCCCCCCATCCCACCCCATTTCCTGAAGCCAGTCTGCTTACATTGAGGTGATCTGATAAAGACCTGGATTGGACCGCCCTCAGCAGGTCACCTCACTCCAAGGTCCGTTCTCTTACCTCTCTGGACATAGTGCGGAAATTTATTTTTTTCGAGGTTTAAATTGTATCCCAACAAAGGATCTTATCCCCAAATCAGATGATCTGCTTGTGTGTTATAATTGGGGTGGGATGTGTTGCCCCTCCATAGGAGAGATGAAAACCCCAAATGAATGGACTGGATGAAAACAAGGTCCTGGCCTACTTCCCACAGGGGACGATGAAAGCTCCTTGTAAGTTGCTGAATGACATGAGTTGTAAAAGTGCAGAGAGAAGCCCTTAGTCCTTTTACCCTTCGCCCCCTGTTTATGCCCTGTTCACCCTTACCCCCCCTTTCAATGTGTATTCGTGGCCCAACCTTGGGGCCTGTGCACCTTGATCCAACTTTAGGCCCTGTACACCTCTACCGAACCTTACACTTTGTATACCTTGGCCCATCCTTAGGCTCTGTATACTATGGAACAACCTTAGGCCCCATGCACCTCCACCTAACCTTACACTTTGTACACCTTGGCCCATCCTTAGGCTCTGTATACTATGGAACAACCTTAGGCCCCATACACTTTGTATACCTTGGCCCATCCTCAGGCCCTGTATACTATGGAACAACCTTAGGCCCCATGCACCTCCACCTAACCTTACACTTTGTACACCTTGGCCCATCCTTAGGCTCTGTATACTATGGAACAACCTTAGTCCCCTTACACCTCTGCCCAACGTTAGACCTTATACACTTCAACCCAACCTTACACCTTGTGCACCTTGGTCTAAGCTGTATACTATAGAGCCTTGGTTCTCAACTGGTGGGTCGCAACCCAGTTTTCAGCGGGTCGCCGCATGCCTTCCACTTTTCTACGTCAGAAGCTCCTCTGGCTCCCCCTAGTGCAGCGCTGTCAGTTCTCGCACCAAGCAGCCATTCAAAATATTCTGCCCGGCGCCGAGTGTCGGCTTGAGGTGGGATGGGATGGGGCTATGGCCGTGATGAGCTCCATCCTTACGTGCATTCCTTGTACAGCTCCCTCACGTGTCCTGTAGAGGTGCCATGGTGACATCACATTCTGGCCCCCGGAACCTCTACGGGACACGCAAGGGAGCTGTACAAGGAATGCACATATGGATGGAGCTCCATATCAGCGCAGCAGCCCACACTGTACAGTAGACATGTGCGATTCGTTTCGTTACGAAACGAAATTCGTACGAATTTTCCTGAAATTCGTAAATTCGGAAGCATCCGAAATCCGAATGGCAGTTTCCGAATTATATCCGAAATACGAAATTCCGTTAACGAATTTTGGATCCGAATTTCGGATCCGAATTTCGGATCCGAATTTCGGATCCGAATTTCTTTGAAATGGGAACTAATATTACCCCTGTAAATGAGGAACAACGTGACAAGATTTTTTTTTTTAATCCGAAATCCGGATCCGCTGCTGCTGAGAGTCGCATTACAATACACAGGCGGGAATATCCAGCCACAATGCGATTGGCCGCGCGGGATCGCAAGGCACGCTATGATCAAAATCACTATTTTGATCACACCGGACCGGACTGCGGGGACATAATGTGCCTTGCGATCCCGTGCGGCCGATCGCATTGCGACCGGAGGGCGTGGCTACTGTGTCATTCACTTCAATGGTCCGTCACGCCCCCTCCCACTGTGTGGGGACTGGTGGAAATGCCGATCAGAACGCGGCAGTGGCTATTGTTTGGTGGACTGGGCACTGTGCGTTACACTCGGGGTTATTCCAGGTTCGTTGGACCAGAACTAGTATGGTTCAGCAAGCTTTGGTCCAGATTAAAGGAGACCTGAAACGCATTAGCTTTTTACTAAACATCTCTTACAATGGATGCCGCTCCTTATTGCTTAAAAGTTTTAGACTCCTGCAGAATTATCTTGTCCAATGAGCAGTGGCCCTTTCTCTTGCAGGTTCCTAAGGAGCCACCCTTGTGTGTGCTTGTACTCCTGTGTTTCTCCACCAACACACAGACACAGCAATGCAAGACACGCTCCCTGCTCCCCACTCCTTCCTTCTCCAAGATAGTATATGGATGGCTGCTGGTGTCTGCTCTGTCCCTGGTGAGCTTGCGCTGGACAGGAAGTTCAGAGAAGCTGAGCTGGGAGAGTTGGAGCTGTTCGGAAACACGATGGCTGTGTTTGGGCAACAATGTAGATAAGTACTTTGCTGGGTGATGTATATTAGTTTGATTTGGATTGATTACTGAAGAACTTTGAGAGTTTAACATTAGTGTAAGCACTGGCACCCAGGCAGCAGGTATTTTCAGGAGAAGGTCGGTAGTGGGAGCCTGTTCATATTCTCAGGTCAGCTCTGCTTTGAAATAACATGCACAGCTTAGTGAACGGACCGAAACGTGCGTTCATCTTTTATAAATTGTTTGATCTTGGCAAAGTGGCTCGAAGACCAATAACACCCAACGTCATCCCCCCCATCCCACCCCATTTCCTGAAGCCAGTCTGCTTACATTGAGGTGATCTGATAAAGACCTGGATTGGACCGCCCTCAGCAGGTCACCTCACTCCAAGGTCCGTTCTCTTACCTCTCTGGACATAGTGCGGAAATTTATTTTTTTCGAGGTTTAAATTGTATCCCAACAAAGGATCTTATCCCCAAATCAGATGATCTGCTTGTGTGTTATAATTGGGGTGGGATGTGTTGCCCCTCCATAGGAGAGATGAAAACCCCAAATGAATGGACTGGATGAAAACAAGGTCCTGGCCTACTTCCCACAGGGGACGATGAAAGCTCCTTGTAAGTTGCTGAATGACATGAGTTGTAAAAGTGCAGAGAGAAGCCCTTAGTCCTTTTACCCTTCGCCCCCTGTTTATGCCCTGTTCACCCTTACCCCCCCTTTCAATGTGTATTCGTGGCCCAACCTTGGGGCCTGTGCACCTTGATCCAACTTTAGGCCCTGTACACCTCTACCGAACCTTACACTTTGTATACCTTGGCCCATCCTTAGGCTCTGTATACTATGGAACAACCTTAGGCCCCATGCACCTCCACCTAACCTTACACTTTGTACACCTTGGCCCATCCTTAGGCTCTGTATACTATGGAACAACCTTAGGCCCCATACACTTTGTATACCTTGGCCCATCCTCAGGCCCTGTATACTATGGAACAACCTTAGGCCCCATGCACCTCCACCTAACCTTACACTTTGTACACCTTGGCCCATCCTTAGGCTCTGTATACTATGGAACAACCTTAGTCCCCTTACACCTCTGCCCAACGTTAGACCTTATACACTTCAACCCAACCTTACACCTTGTGCACCTTGGTCTAAGCTGTATACTATAGAGCCTTGGTTCTCAACTGGTGGGTCGCAACCCAGTTTTCAGCGGGTCGCCGCATGCCTTCCACTTTTCTACGTCAGAAGCTCCTCTGGCTCCCCCTAGTGCAGCGCTGTCAGTTCTCGCACCAAGCAGCCATTCAAAATATTCTGCCCGGCGCCGAGTGTCGGCTTGAGGTGGGATGGGATGGGGCTATGGCCGTGATGAGCTCCATCCTTACGTGCATTCCTTGTACAGCTCCCTCACGTGTCCTGTAGAGGTGCCATGGTGACATCACATTCTGGCCCCCGGAACCTCTACGGGACACGCAAGGGAGCTGTACAAGGAATGCACATATGGATGGAGCTCCATATCAGCGCAGCAGCCCACACTGTACAGTAGACATGTGCGATTCGTTTCGTTACGAAACGAAATTCGTACGAATTTTCCTGAAATTCGTAAATTCGGAAGCATCCGAAATCCGAATGGCAGTTTCCGAATTATATCCGAAATACGAAATTCCGTTAACGAATTTTGGATCCGAATTTCGGATCCGAATTTCGGATCCGAATTTCGGATCCGAATTTCTTTGAAATGGGAACTAATATTAGCGCTGTAAATGAGGAACAACGTGACAAGATTTTTTTTTTTAATCCGAAATCCGGATCCGCTGCTGCTGAGAGTCGCATTACAATACACAGGCGGGAAATACGAAATTCCGTTGACGTATTTTCGTTCCGTTACGAACATTCGTTATATTGAAGGTAAAAAGCAAAGTACATTTATATTGGAGTTGATGAGTTTTTGTTTAAAGTCCGAAATACGAAATTCGGATCCGGAATCCGTTAACGGAATTTCGTATTTCGGATACAAAAACAACGACCACATCGGCTCCGATAGTAACAAAGGTATTTTTGCTTTTTAACTTCATCATAACGAATGTTCGTAAAGTTACGAAAATGCGCCGAAACTAACGAAAATCCGTATTTCGTACGAATCCGAATTGAGTTTCGGATACGAATTACGAAATACGAAATAACGGATATTACGAAACGGAACGAAACGGAACAAATTTTTTGACGGCGCACAAGTCTACTGTACAGCAGGCTGAGGATCCGCTCTAGTTCTCGGATGGAAGGGAGACCGGGTGGATCTTAAAAATAAAAAAAATAGTGTGTCAGATAGTGTCAGTGTTTTTGAGGGCCCATTCACAGTAGCACAGGGCATTAACCGCATAGTAGCGCGCAATAAACCCACTGTACCACGCAACCGCACCTACCATGCATTCTGGTGTGGGAGGTGCGTTGCATTGCCATTCATTTGAATGGTACCCCAAACACACCTCCCACCCACAGTTCGTACACCCGCACCGGAACGCACGGTTCCCTAAAGCCGTGCGTTCCATTGCAGTGCAACTTGGGTCGTGACTTCATGACCAGGGACAGATGTGGGTCCTGAGGTTACACAGGTTGAGAACCGCTGCTATAGCACCACCTTAGGTCCTGTCTACATGGTCATTTGTTACCTTAGTCCAGGGATGGCCAAACTGCGGCGCCCCCAGCTGTGGTGGAACTACGAATCCCATGAGGCTTTGCAAGATTCTCACAGCCACAGACACGACTCCCGGAGAAAGATGCTTCATGGGATTTGTAGTTTCACCACAGCCGGAGGGCCGGAGTTTGGCCATCCCTGCCTTAGTCTATAAATGGAAGTCTGAAGAGCATAACATTCAACCAGCATGGTTCAGATCCCATCTGGGGGCATTGAAGCCTTTTAAATCCCTACAGATGCCTGCAGAAAAGTGAGTCCCAACACTCTTCCAATGCTTAGTAAAGTTTTGCTGAATGTGAGACTTTCCGGTCTGAGAAAACCCGTCCAGAGGGAAATATGGAGGCCAATGAGGACTTGTCCTTCTGAGAGCTGCCTGGCTGTCTTGCTGATCCAATAGAGTGACCGGGCCAGAACAAACATGCAGATCAGACCATCTATCTTCACTTGCTGCATACTTGTTCTGGACTAACAGCTGAGGGAACTAAACATTTTCAGAAGGTGGGTCACTGAGACGTCTAAACCAGGGAGCTGATTCCACCTACAATAATATAGAAAGCCGTTCTATACATTCCGCGCTCCTCCTGAACAGCGGTGACCTATTTTGGGAATGGGAATGAATTCTGTGACCAATGTTCATGGCTGAGGAAGGGATCAGGGAAGCATCCTCTTAGATTTCTGTCAGCATTGTGTGACCTGTCTCCCTGGGATGGAAACACCTACCTCTCTATGGGTCATGATTGTGTCTCATGTAGAGTGACAGCCGGTGATGTAGATGGACAGGACAGGCCGCTCGCTGTATTTATCCGTTCTGGAATCCCTACTGGACACTAATTGCTGTCACTCTGAGGTCCCCAGGCTAGAAGGATACCTCTGGAATGACATTGCAATTATCCATGATGCTTGGATATGAAATATTAGTACACCAGTATACTGATCCATGTGATCCGGGACCTGAGCCGGACTGGGCTGACTTGTGGATGGTAAATATCTAGAACATCATGAGTCTGCCCAGACCCAGTACATGCCGAGAAGCCCACAGAACTGCATCACTCTGAAGGCCACCAGGCTATTTCCCATTGTTGGTGCCCCTAGAAGAAGGGACACCTGGGAGGTTTGGTGCAGGTTAGGTGAATGGACAAAGGGAATGGGGTCCTCTGCACTACTGACATATTCCCACACCTGAGCTTTTCCACCGCAACTTTTACTTCTTTGATACCCACGACCTCTCCTACACTCTACTGTCCTACCTCACCCAAAGAACAATGTCTTGTCTATGGGATACATTTGGAGGAAACCCATTGAAACACAAACATACTCCATATAGATGGTGTCACTAGAGTCCTAACCCAGAGCTGCAAGGCAAGGAAGCCAGCCACATGACCTCCGTGTTACCTACAGAAAGGGTTCAGTGACCCCTGTAGCTTAATAGGTGAGATAATAATGTTGCAGAAGCAACTGTGAACAACCTGCGAGGGATCCATAGAATAGATCAGATTTTATAAAAGGTTTCAGTCAAATTCAGCGTGTTCTTCCCACCTCCCAACCCCCAACCCCCACACTTCCCTATTAGTCTTTTATATCAGCGGTCACAAACCTTTCGGACCTCAGGGACCACTAAATTCATCATTTTAAATCCCGCGGACCACTAATAGGAATTTATAAAATATACACACACACACGAGAAGATATCTATATACATAGACATACAGTAGGTGCGGGTGTGCCTTCAGGAGTGGCAGTGCTGGTGGAGGGAGGGAGGGAGCAGTGCCGCCCGCCCCGGTAATAATATTAATTGTCCCCCCTTCCTATTGAATCTGCGACTGGCCCTGCCGGCGGCGCCCGGGGAAACATGTCCCCCCCCCCAGCTTCAGCACTGCACCCAACCACCCCCGTGCCTCCCCTTCCCCCGCACTGAGCCACTATTACCTGGCTGCTCCCCCACTTTTTCTATGTCCCGCAGCTTGCTCGGTCCGGGTACTGACGAGATGCACCGCCTCCTGCAGAGCCCGCACAGTACTGAGAGCCGCGCGTTCCTTGTGACAGCCGCTGCTTGAGTCGGTGAGAGGCGGCCCCGGGAGCCTCCGTGAGGCTTCAATGACGGCCCGGCCTGCACGGCATCAGAGGGGCCCGGGGACCACCAACATTTTCTTGCGGACAACCAGTGGTCCATGGACCACCGGTTGGCGACCTCTGTTTTATATGAATGGAGGCCTTGTTGATCAATAGGGAGGCTCGTGAGGTGGGAGGGGTGGAGCATATAACTTTAGTTACAAGTATTGTTATGACAGCCGGTATTCACTAATGATGGTTATACATTGTATTGGTCGCGTGCTCATGTTAAATTGCCCACATTCAGGACAGGTTCTCTTTAATGAAGTCCCTGAATATATTATTTTATACTTTATGAAGAATGTGGCGCCCGGCACGGAAGATCTTCTATAACTTCTCAAATCTGAGATCTTAGGATAAAAATATCAACATTAAAATGTTTCAGGTTGTGGTATAAATCCACCAACAATGAATGATCAGCCATTGCGCAACATATCAATGTCATTATAATTGTGATCACATCTGTGCCGCCCTCCCCCGAGGATCGTCTTCTGTGACCATTATCCCGACACTCTGGACTTCTCTCCCCGGCCTCAGTCAGTGTAATGAAGGCTGCTGGGAGGCCGATGTCTCCTCTGGACTGTGCGCCGTCCCCGCTCACCGCTTGGCATCATTAATTGTCTCTGGCATGGACTGGGACTCCTCGGGGGCGGTCCCAGGGGGGGGATCCTGTGTTTAGTAAACAGTCGGCGGTCAGGAGGTCCCTCAGGCCTCGGACTTCATTATTCTTCACAATTAGAACTTTTACCTGATTATCAGATAATTGGAGAAACTCCTCAGAGGGGCCCCGCCGGCCACGTCCTGATGTCTTTATACAAGAAAAAATAAAGATCTTTGATATGATCAGTGATGAACATTATTTGTTTTTACTGACATGGAAATCATGTTACCAATATAATCACGTAAATCAGAATCAGAATAATAAACTATTATTGAAAAGCAAATATCTAAAAAGAATACAGTAAGGTGTAAATAAAAAAAATACATTCCTATATAAATAAAACGATGAAAAATATCAATCAATAAAATAAAAAATAAATAAGTAAAAACATAATAATTATAATAATAAAAAAGATA
>NW_017309240.1:9417-20847 GCF_000935625.1 Nanorana parkeri | reverse complement strand
CCATTTCTTCCAGACCAAGTACAAGTACGGATACTCGCCGATACCAATTACCGATACCTTTTATTTAGTGTCATGTGACAGTTTTTCTAACACAATACAGACTAATGATTTTACTGCCGGGGCCCGGTCACAGCTGCAACCGATGCAACACTGGCAGCTCTGCCACCGACTCCAAGCTGTAGAGGGACTACAAATCCCAGCAATACATTATACAGCAATGCAAAATAATATGAAGCTATATACTCTGTATTGCTCACCAGGGCTGTGCATCATCTCAGGATGCTGTGTGCAGTCTCACCAGATCTGCGTGTGGTCCCACCAGGGCTGTGTATAGGTCTCACAATGGCTGTGCAGTGTCACCAGGGCTGCATGCAGGTCTCACTAGGGTTGCGCGGTGTCACCGGGGCAGCATGCAGGTCTCACTAGGGTTGTGCGGTGTCACCAGGACTGCGTGCAGGTCTCACTAGGGCTGTGCGGTGTCACCAGGGCTGCATGCAGGTCTCACAATGGCTGTGCAGTGTCACCAGGGCTGCATGCAGGTCTCACTAGGGTTGTGCGGTGACACCAGGGCAGCATGCAGGTCTCACTAGGGTTGTGCGGTGACACCAGGGCTGCATGCAGGTCTCACTAGGGTTGTGCGGTGTCACCAGGACTACGTGCAGGTCTCACTAGGGTTGTGCAGTGTCACCAGGGCTGCATGCAGGTCTCACTAGGGTTGTGCGGTGTCACCAGGACTACGTGCAGGTCTCACTAGGGTTGTGCAGTGTCACTAGGGCTGCATGCAGGTCTCACTAGGGCTGTGCGGTGACACCAGGGCAGCGTGCAGGTCGGGCTGTGTCACATTCCTGGTATGGCCTGAGTGATGAGGGAGGCTCCTTTTGTAACTCTCATCAGAGCACCCCTGAGGATGGCACAGGTAGCGCACGGACAGAGAGAGACACCAGCGCCAGTAGATGCTGATGACCCGCTAGTAGCAATGAGGGATGATGCAGGTAGGTGGATGCAGGACCCTCCGGTTCCAGAGGAGCAGCTGTGGGCCTGATGGCAGCAGAGGAGCGGGAAGCAGAGTCAAGCGGACCGGATCAGTAGCTGGCAGGCAAGGAGGTGTAGGATCATAGGCAGAGGCGTAGGCAGTGGAAGCCGGGTCAGAACCAAACAGATCGTCAGAGCCGAATCAGGAAGCAGGAGAGTAGTCAGACAGGCCGGGGTCAAAGGGCCACTAGCAGTCGCTGCTCAGTGTTTAAATAGGCTGACCGGCGCCAATAGATGTAACGGGAGTGTGCGTGCGGACATGTGCGCACCCGCCTGATGTGCCACCATGCATCCGTGCGCATGCACCGCTAATCGGTTACTATGCGCATGCGGTAACTCGGGCCGTTCTCATGCTATGGGCAGTAGCTCTAGGTTCCTGACAGGCTGTGTGGTGTCACCAAGGCTGTGTACAGGTCTCCCCATGGCTGTGCAGGCCGGTGCGGGTTTTATCAGGGCTGTTCCGGGTCTTCCCACGTCTGCTTAGGGTGGGTGCGGGTGGCGGGAAGGAAGAGGAGGAGGAAAGGCGTGGCCAGACCGGTGCTGTAAAAGACGGTCGCTGCGAGGTCCCCAACAGGCTGCCTGAGGTCCCCAGCAAGCACGGGACCTCAGGCAGCCGATCCTGTTTATTAATTTAAAGTGACGGTATCGGGGCAAATGCCCAGTATCAGCACCAATACCGATACTAGTATTGGTGCATCCCTAATTATTATTATTATTCACGATTTATATTGTGCCCACAGTTCTCCCAGTGCTTTAAATATAAGGAAGCAAATACAATTCAAGACAAGATGGTTAGGAGGGCCCGGCATATACATTATATATCACCATTAGTATTGTATGTGCGGCTTGGATGCAGCTGCTCGGCCATGGAAACCCATTCCATGAAGCTCTCTACGCACTGTTATTGCGCCAATCTGACGGCCGCATGGAGTTTGGAGGTCTGTAGCTATTGACTCTGCAGACAGTTGGCGACTTCTGCGCACTGTGCGCTTCAGCATGCGCTGACCCCGCTCTGTCATGTGACGTGGCCGACCACTTCCTGGCTGAGTTGCTGTTGTTCCCAGTTGCTTCCACTTTGTTATAATCCCAGTAACAGGCGACCGCGGCGGAATGTTTAGTAGCCGGGAAATGTCACAGAACACCTGAATCACATGATTTGGAGGGGGAGGGGCCCAACACTTTTGGCAATATAGTGTATTTCTCAGGTTTCTTCAGTAGGCTTTGCACAGTGGCTTCCTATGATCAGTTATCTGTCAGACTCTTATGAAGGATCCAGATGGCTGAGTCAGAAATGAAACATTGGTTGGTCCAATCATTCATGAGCTTGTTGTTGGTGGGTGGAGCCTGGAACGGTCTTTGCGTATAGGTTGTCAGCTGGGTCTGAGGTTCAGATCAGGAGCTCAGGCCTCAGGGTCTCGGCCTTCTGGGAAAACCGTGTGATTCTGAATGCTTACAGATGGACCTTCCCCCTGCTGATGTGACCAAGGATATCACAGGGGTCACCGGAGCAACACAGGAACCTCCACGCGTCTATTGACTTACTTGAGCTGATCCAGTAGCTGCAGAGATATCGCTGGGACAATGGGGTAACACCTGAACCTCCACGGCTCTGATGCTGAAGTCATGACCTGGTACTGAGGAATACGGGGACCTCTGCTGTGATGGATACCACGTCCCCCCGATATGTGCAGAGAATGGGAAATCCGGGGTTCCATGCAGGGACTGTCTACTAGAAGATGTGCTGCGTCCCTTCCCCTTTGTGTTTCAAGCAGTGGGGAAGCTGGACATTCTGTCACCCAGGGAAAAGGCTCAGAGTGGCACATGACACCCGCCCCCCAGCCTTATGTAGTGTGTTGCTGTCAGCGTAGTGTAGCGTATTGCAGATCCTGGCCTTGGGGCAGCAGGGAGAGTAAATCCGGCACGGCGGCCCTTAATGCTTTTTTGGTTTTGTAAAGAAACTTTTGGAATAAATTTGTATCTGGATTTGAATATCGGGGGAGGTGCTTCATCCCTTTCATGGCTCTCTTATGAGTGTTCAGGTTCAAAGTTAGCAGTGTCAGTATGACATCATTACCACGACCAATCCTCCAACCCAAATCATTTATACATTTTATTAGAAATATACAAACATTCTATTTATTACCGTGTTTAATATCCACAGAACAAAAAAATGATTATAACCCTAAACAATTTGAAAAAAACACAATTTCCATTTAACAGATTATTTATTATTATTATTATTATAGACTACAACTGCAATGACAGATGGGTCTCTATCTCCCTCTGATCAATGTTTGTATACAATGTTACTTTGTATCTCTCTATCTCCCTCTGATCAATGTTTATATACAATGTTACTTTGTATCCCTCTATCTCCCTCTGATCAATGTTTATATACAATGTTACTTTGTATCCCTCTATCTCCCTCTGATCAATGTTTATATACAATGTTACTTTGTATCCCTCTATCTCCCTCTGATCAATGTTTATATACAATGTTACTTTGTATCCCTCTATCTCCCTCTGATCAATGTTTATATACAATGTTACTTTGTATCCCTCTATCTCCCTCTGATCAATGTTTATATACAATGTTACTTTGTATCCCTCTATCTCCCTCTGATCAATGTTTATATACAATGTTACTTTGTATCCCTCTATCTCCCTCTGATCAATGTTTATATACAATGTTACTTTGTATCCCTCTATCTCCCTCTGATCAATGTTTATATACAATGTTACTTTGTATCCCTCTATCTCCCTCTGATCAATGTTTATATACAATGTTACTTTGTATCCCTCTATCTCCCTCTGATCAATGTTTATATACAATGTTACTTTGTATCCCTCTATCTCCCTCTGATCAATGTTTATATACAATGTTACTTTGTATCCCTCTATCTCCCTCTGATCAATGTTTATATACAATGTTACTTTGTATCCCTCTATCTCCCTCTGATCAATGTTTATATACAATGTTACTTTGTATCCCTCTATCTCCCTCTGATCAATGTTTATATACAATGTTACTTTGTATCCCTCTATCTCCCTCTGATCAATGTTTATATACAATGTTACTTTGTATCCCTCTATCTCCCTCTGATCAATGTTTATATACAATGTTACTTTGTATCCCTCTATCTCCCTCTGATCAATGTTTATATACAATGTTACTTTGTATCCCTCTATCTCCCTCTGATCAATGTTTATATACAATGTTACTTTGTATCCCTCTATCTCCCTCTGATCAATGTTTATATACAATGTTACTTTGTATCCCTCTATCTCCCTCTGATCAATGTTTATATACAATGTTACTTTGTATCCCTCTATCTCCCTCTGATCAATGTTTATATACAATGTTACTTTGTATCCCTCTATCTCCCTCTGATCAATGTTTATATACAATGTTACTTTGTATCCCTCTATCTCCCTCTGATCAATGTTTATATACAATGTTACTTTGTATCCCTCTATCTCCCTCTGATCAATGTTTATATACAATGTTACTTTGTATCCCTCTATCTCCCTCTGATCAATGTTTATATACAATGTTACTTTGTATCCCTCTATCTCCCTCTGATCAATGTTTATATACAATGTTACTTTGTATCCCTCTATCTCCCTCTGATCAATGTTTATATACAATGTTACTTTGTATCCCTCTATCTCCCTCTGATCAATGTTTATATACAATGTTACTTTGTATCCCTCTATCTCCCTCTGATCAATGTTTATATACAATGTTACTTTGTATCCCTCTATCTCCCTCTGATCAATGTTTATATACAATGTTACTTTGTATCCCTCTATCTCCCTCTGATCAATGTTTATATACAATGTTACTTTGTATCCCTCTATCTCCCTCTGATCAATGTTTATATACAATGTTACTTTGTATCCCTCTATCTCCCTCTGATCAATGTTTATATACAATGTTACTTTGTATCCCTCTATCTCCCTCTGATCAATGTTTATATACAATGTTACTTTGTATCCCTCTATCTCCCTCTGATCAATGTTTATATACAATGTTACTTTGTATCCCTCTATCTCCCTCTGATCAATGTTTATATACAATGTTACTTTGTATCCCTCTATCTCCCTCTGATCAATGTTTATATACAATGTTACTTTGTATCCCTCTATCTCCCTCTGATCAATGTTTATATACAATGTTACTTTGTATCCCTCTATCTCCCTCTGATCAATGTTTATATACAATGTTACTTTGTATCCCTCTATCTCCCTCTGATCAATGTTTATATACAATGTTACTTTGTATCCCTCTATCTCCCTCTGATCAATGTTTATATACAATGTTACTTTGTATCCCTCTATCTCCCTCTGATCAATGTTTATATACAATGTTACTTTGTATCCCTCTATCTCCCTCTGATCAATGTTTATATACAATGTTACTTTGTATCCCTCTATCTCCCTCTGATCAATGTTTATATACAATGTTACTTTGTATCCCTCTATCTCCCTCTGATCAATGTTTATATACAATGTTACTTTGTATCCCTCTATCTCCCTCTGATCAATGTTTATATACAATGTTACTTTGTATCCCTCTATCTCCCTCTGATCAATGTTTATATACAATGTTACTTTGTATCCCTCTATCTCCCTCTGATCAATGTTTATATACAATGTTACTTTGTATCCCTCTATCTCCCTCTGATCAATGTTTATATACAATGTTACTTTGTATCCCTCTATCTCCCTCTGATCAATGTTTATATACAATGTTACTTTGTATCCCTCTATCTCCCTCTGATCAATGTTTATATACAATGTTACTTTGTATCCCTCTATCTCCCTCTGATCAATGTTTATATACAATGTTACTTTGTATCCCTCTATCTCCCTCTGATCAATGTTTATATACAATGTTACTTTGTATCCCTCTATCTCCCTCTGATCAATGTTTATATACAATGTTACTTTGTATCCCTCTATCTCCCTCTGATCAATGTTTATATACAATGTTACTTTGTATCCCTCTATCTCCCTCTGATCAATGTTTATATACAATGTTACTTTGTATCCCTCTATCTCCCTCTGATCAATGTTTATATACAATGTTACTTTGTATCCCTCTATCTCCCTCTGATCAATGTTTATATACAATGTTACTTTGTATCCCTCTATCTCCCTCTGATCAATGTTTATATACAATGTTACTTTGTATCCCTCTATCTCCCTCTGATCAATGTTTATATACAATGTTACTTTGTATCCCTCTATCTCCCTCTGATCAATGTGTATAAACAATGTTACTTTGTATCTCTCCAGTGGCGGACCTAAGGAACACAGGGCCATGGTGCAAGATTTTTTCTTATTTCTTATTATGTGGATTGGAGCGACATTCACCATATTTATTCCCAGATAATTTTTTTCTACAGGTCATTCTGAATTGAGAAAGCTGTTCAGATGACCAGTGAAACATCTTCAATAAATATACAGCAAGTCCAGTTGCCTTGACTTATTTGTAACAGATATACCATGTGACCTGGATGAATGAACCTTCACAGACATGGGATCAGTTGGTTCTTTTATGACAACTCTGTTTTTACGCAGCAGCTGCCGGCTTTCATTATGACAGTAGGGATTTACTGGCAAATGTTTGGAGGGGAGCGGCAGTGGTGCAGAGGGATGCCTTGTGTACCTCCATGAAGTTCTTTTAGGTGTGTGCAGTATGCCCAACACCCCAAAATATAAAAATGATTTTAGAAATTACATTTACATGTTAAAGATCACATGAGATTTTAGTGATTGGGGGTCGCATCTAAGTTGACCTCTGTTGTAAATCTTAACACTTGAGCAAACTCCCCTGAAAAGGATATTTATCTGATTGGTGATGAAGATGTCTTTCAGTCACATTTTTTTTTAATCCCATTTTTTCTACATTGAGACAAAATTATTTGATTGGATCATCTGTGATTACAATTAGGAACCTGGACAAATTGAGTCCATCTCTGTGGCTCTGGTGATCCCATTTCTATGTGTGATGGTTCCCGAAGGTTTCCGTTCTCTTCCTACTTTTCAGCTGAAAATCGTAAAACAAATTTCTCGTTGACCTGAATGCGCATCGAGGATGAGATCATCGTATTCTTTTTATTTCTGGACCTGCTGAAGCACCTTCTGATCTCTTTCACCCCCAGCCCATAGATGAAGGGATTTAGGGAAGCCGGTAGCATGAGATAGATCGCATTGAACAGGTTCTGAATGTCATAGGAGATATGAGTTTGCATGCGGTACACAATTGATGACAACAGTGCGGACACGTAAATCATGGTGGCCACAGTCAGATGTGCTCCGCAGGTGTGTAAGGCTTTGTGACGGGCTTTCCCAACAGCAATCTTCATGGCCGTGTAGATAATGCTGGAGTAGGACAGTAGGAGAAGACTGACATCAATGACAGTGACCAAGATCCTAACCATGAGACCGACAGCTTGCTGTTTGGAGATATCTCCGCAGGCAAGGCTCAAAATCCCCATATTCTCACAGACAAAATTCAGGATGATGTTGGATTTACAGAAGTGGACTCTAGAAGTCAGTATGACCATCGGAGAAACAAAGAGAGCACTCCGTGCCACCCCAATGAAAGCCAACTGAAGCAGCAAACGTGGGGTCATGATGTTGTTGTATTGTAAAGGTCTACAGATAGCGATGAACCTGTCCAGGGCCATTGAGAGGATAACACCAGACTCAAAAATAGCCATGAAGTATATGTAGAACATCTGACTGAGGCAACCAGAGAATGTGATCTGGTTTATATCAAAAGATAGATCGAGGAGGAATTTTGGCAGGATGGCAGTTGTGGAGGAAAGATTGACAGTGAAGAGGAGGGACATGAGGAAGTACATGGGCGAGCTGAGGCTCGGTTCAACAAAAATCCGGTGAATGATGAGGATGTTTCCAGACAGAATAATGAGATATAATAGAAGAAATGGGATTGTTAACAGTCTTCTGTATTTTATGATTCCAGGAAAACCAAAAAGGACAAAATCTGTGTAGGTAATAAATGTCTGGTTTTGGGTCAACCCTTCCATGTTATAATCATGGAACGTTCATATTGGCATCACTGGAGACCTTCAACTGGAGTCCTTTTTCTAAAGAAAATAAATATATATAAATAAGATGTTTCTTTCTATAAGTAGGAAATGGTTCTTTGGATACAGCAGAAAAGAGATCATTGGGTAGAGTAGGGAAGAGCTCATTGGATAGAGTAGGGAAGAGCTTATTAGGTAGAGTAGGGAAGAGCTCATTGGATAGAGTAGGGAAAAACTAATTGGATAGAGTAGAGAAGAGTTCATTGGGTGGAGTAGAGAAGAGCTCATTGGATAGAGTAGGGAAAAACTCATTGGATAAAGTAGAGAAGAGTTCATTGGGTGGAGTAGAGAAGAGCTCATTGTGTAGAGTAGGGAAGAGCTCATTGGGTAGAGTAGGGAAGAGCTCATTGGGTAGAGTAGGGTAGAGCATTTTGGTAGAATAGAAAAGAGCTCTTTGGGTAGAATAGGCAAGAGCTCATTGGATAGAGTAGGGAATATCTCATTGGGTAGAGTAGGGAAGAGCTCATTGGGTAGAGTAAGGAAGAGCTCATTGGGTAGAGTAGGGAAGAGCTCATTGGGTAGAGTAGGGTAGAGCATTTTGGTAGAATAGAAAAGAGCTCATTGGGTAGAATAGGGAAGAGCTCATTGGATAGAGTAGGGAAGAGCTCATTGGGTAGAGTAGGGAAGAGCTCATTGGACAGAGTGGGGAAGAGCTCATTGGGTAGAGTGGGGAAGAGCTCATTGGATAGAGTAGGGAAGAGCTCATTGGATAGAGTGAGGTAGTGTTCTAGCCTAGACTAGGGGAGAGTTCTTTGCATACTGTAGGGAAGGGTTCTTGGTAAGGAGTAGGTAAATGTTGTTTGGATAGTGTAAGGAAACGATTTTTGCACAGGGTAAAGAAGGGATCTTTGGAGAGAGTGGTGACGGGTTAGAACCTCTTTCAAGTTTTTATTACTAGTGATGAGACAAACATGATGGAAATATTTCGGGCACACAAAGTCCTCCAATATCTCCTTTATTGTATGTTCATAAAATCAGTGGCTGTCGTTTTATGCCATTAAAAAACAGTGTGAGGCCCCTCCCAAAATCCATACAAGACCCTTATCTAAGCATGCGGCCTGGCCGGCCAGGAAAGGGGGAGGCAAACAAGCAGTTCTCCCAAACCATATCAGACCACATGTCCTCATCATGGAGGGGTGCCGTATCAGGTGGGACCCCCCTGGCAAAGCACCTTGTCCCCATGTTAATAAGGACAAGGGCCTCTTCCCCATATCTGGTCTCCTATTGGATGTGGAGGTCTGTGAGATGGGAGCAGGCAGTTGTGACACGGAGAAATCATTTGATGGCAGCAGTAATATCTCCAATAATAAATAATTTCCCTCCATTTGCTGCCTGAGGTCCCAGCTGGTGAATCGCCCTCATGGTCTGGCCGGTTTGTGAACTCCAGATATACAAAGTTCGGATTGAACCCTTCATTGGGCCGAACCCAGACCCCATCCCTATTTATTGCTGTCTGAAGCCTCACTCTTTCCTCTCCAGATAACATGGGAGCATTGTCACTCGGACAGGAAGTGAGGGAAAATCTTCACAGTGAGGCACAATGAGCACATCAAACATAACTGAGGTTCTAACCCTTCCATACTCTCTCCAAAGAACCCTTCTCTATTCTAACCAAAGAACCCTTCCCTACTCTAACTACAGAACCCCGCCCCCCCCCCCCCCCATCCTTCCCTACTCCATCCAAAGAACCCTTCCCTACTCCATCCAAAGAGCCATTCCTTACTACATCCAAAGAACCCTTCCCTATGCCATCCAAAGAACCCTTCCCTACTCCATCCAAAGAACCCTTCCCTACTCCATCCAAAGAGCCATTCCTTACTACATCCAAAGAACCCTTCCCTATGCCATCCAAAGAACCCTTCCCTATGCCATCCAAAGAACCCTTCCCTACTCCATCCAAAGAACCCTTCCCTACTCCATCCAAAGAGCCATTCCTTACTACATCCAAAGAACCCTTCCCTATGCCATCCAAAGAACCCTTCCCTATGCCATCCAAAGAACCCTTCCCTACTCCATCCAAAGAACCCTTCCCTACTCCATCCAAAGAGCCATTCCTTACTACATCCAAAGAACCATTCCCTTCTCAATTACAAGAACCCTTCCCTTCTCAATTACAAGAACCCTTCCCTACTCCATCCAAAGAGCCATTCCTTACTACATCCAAAGAACCATTCCCTTCTCAATTACAAGAACCCTTCCCTTCTCAATTACAAGAACCCTTCCCTACTCCATCCAATGATTCCTTCCTTACTATATCCAAACAACCCTTCCCTACTCTTTACAATGAATCCTTCCCTACTCTATCCAAGAACCCTTCCCTTCTCACTCTAAAGAACCCATCTGCATTTTATCTAAACAAGCTATCCATACGCTATACAAAAAAAAGATGACGGTGCATTTGTATGGTGCAGGAAACCCTTTTTTATGTCCTTTTATTCCTCTGTTATAGTTACTAGCTGCCAAAATAATCATCAGAAATACTTATCTGGAATATGTGTCTTAAAGTGACCCCAAACTCCGGAGATAAATCCTAAAAATCCCTCCGAGTCCCCGAACTCCGAGCAACAATGTATCTGATTTGTGTATCACTCGGCTGTAGATCCCCCAATCATCTCTGACACTGTCCTTCCTTCTGGAGGGGGGCTACGTCTATTCCCCATGGCCCCTGTGTGTGTTGTAGTCACCGCTCCAAGCTCCGCCCCCCCAATCCCATGTTTAGTTTACTGATTTGTTTTGAGATTGTAGTCCATCCCGGGAGCGAGCTTGGAGCGGTGACTACATCACACACAGGGATCATGGGGAACAGACGTAGCCCCCCTCCAGCAGGTAGGTCAGTGTCAGAGATGATTGGGGGATCCCCAGCCGAGTGACACAAATCAGATACATTGTTGCTCGGAGTTCGGGGACTCGGAGGGATTTTTAGGATTTATCTCCGGAGTTTCGTGTCACTTTATTATCTTCTACAATCAGCACAAACTGAAGTCATGAAAAATGTACAAGATTTGGCTTCTCACCGTTATCAGATGGAAAAGGTCCCGGCGGTCCGGCCGCACAGAGCTGAGGAGATCCCTGAGGTGACATTCACATTGCCGTCAGTCCCCATGGAAGGTGCACAATGCTGAGGATCACACCCGGGGCGCAGAGAGCCGGAGATCGATACAACTCACCTAAACACACAAACAATAACAGAGACTTAAAGGAGATGTCCAGTCTGCGCTCTGCGCGTCATGAACAATTCTCATTTTGTATGAAGCTGAACTCCAGAAGAAGCCGATAT
>NW_017309240.1:6417-7881 GCF_000935625.1 Nanorana parkeri | reverse complement strand
CATCCAAAGAACCCTTCCCTATGCCATCCAAAGAACCCTTCCCTACTCCATCCAAAGAACCCTTCCCTACTCCATCCAAAGAGCCATTCCTTACTACATCCAAAGAACCCTTCCCTATGCCATCCAAAGAACCCTTCCCTATGCCATCCAAAGAACCCTTCCCTACTCCATCCAAAGAACCCTTCCCTACTCCATCCAAAGAGCCATTCCTTACTACATCCAAAGAACCATTCCCTTCTCAATTACAAGAACCCTTCCCTTCTCAATTACAAGAACCCTTCCCTACTCCATCCAAAGAGCCATTCCTTACTACATCCAAAGAACCATTCCCTTCTCAATTACAAGAACCCTTCCCTTCTCAATTACAAGAACCCTTCCCTACTCCATCCAATGATTCCTTCCTTACTATATCCAAACAACCCTTCCCTACTCTTTACAATGAATCCTTCCCTACTCTATCCAAGAACCCTTCCCTTCTCACTCTAAAGAACCCATCTGCATTTTATCTAAACAAGCTATCCATACGCTATACAAAAAAAAGATGACGGTGCATTTGTATGGTGCAGGAAACCCTTTTTTATGTCCTTTTATTCCTCTGTTATAGTTACTAGCTGCCAAAATAATCATCAGAAATACTTATCTGGAATATGTGTCTTAAAGTGACCCCAAACTCCGGAGATAAATCCTAAAAATCCCTCCGAGTCCCCGAACTCCGAGCAACAATGTATCTGATTTGTGTATCACTCGGCTGTAGATCCCCCAATCATCTCTGACACTGTCCTTCCTTCTGGAGGGGGGCTACGTCTATTCCCCATGGCCCCTGTGTGTGTTGTAGTCACCGCTCCAAGCTCCGCCCCCCCAATCCCATGTTTAGTTTACTGATTTGTTTTGAGATTGTAGTCCATCCCGGGAGCGAGCTTGGAGCGGTGACTACATCACACACAGGGATCATGGGGAACAGACGTAGCCCCCCTCCAGCAGGTAGGTCAGTGTCAGAGATGATTGGGGGATCCCCAGCCGAGTGACACAAATCAGATACATTGTTGCTCGGAGTTCGGGGACTCGGAGGGATTTTTAGGATTTATCTCCGGAGTTTCGTGTCACTTTATTATCTTCTACAATCAGCACAAACTGAAGTCATGAAAAATGTACAAGATTTGGCTTCTCACCGTTATCAGATGGAAAAGGTCCCGGCGGTCCGGCCGCACAGAGCTGAGGAGATCCCTGAGGTGACATTCACATTGCCGTCAGTCCCCATGGAAGGTGCACAATGCTGAGGATCACACCCGGGGCGCAGAGAGCCGGAGATCGATACAACTCACCTAAACACACAAACAATAACAGAGACTTAAAGGAGATGTCCAGTCTGCGCTCTGCGCGTCATGAACAATTCTCATTTTGTATGAAGCTGAACTCCAGAAGAAGCCGATATAAATCCCAGAGCCGCGTGTATTCTTCCTGGTC
>NW_017309240.1:3537-6083 GCF_000935625.1 Nanorana parkeri | reverse complement strand
TGTCAGTGGTCAGGGGAAGGGCAGTGCTCCTTCTGGAAGGGATCTCTGTCAGTGGTCAGGGGAAGGGCAGTGCTCCTTCTGGAAGGGATCTCTGTCAGTGGTCAGGGGAAGGGCAGTGCTCCGTCTGGAAGGGATCTCTGTCAGTGGTCAGGGGAAGGGCAGTGCTCCGTCTGGAAGGGATCTCAGTCAGTGGTCAGGGGAAGGGCAGTGCTCCGTCTGGAAGGGATCTCAGTCCGTGGTCAGGGGAAGTGCAGTGCTCCTTCTGGATGGGATCTCAGTCAGTGGTCAGGGGAAGGGCAGTGCTACTTCTGGAAGGGATCTCTGTCAGTGGTCAGGGGAAGGGCAGTGCTCCTTCTGGAAGGGATCTCTGTCAGTGGTCAGGGGAAGGGCAGTGCTCCGTCTGGAAGGGATCTCAGTCAGTGGTCAGGGGAAGGGCAGTGCTCCGTCTTGAAGGGATCTCTGCCAGTGGTCAGGGGAAGGGCAGTGCTCCGTCTGGAAGGGATCTCAGTCAGTGGTCGGGGGAAGGGCAGTGCTCCTTCTGGAAGGGATCTCAGTCAGTGGTCAGGGGAAGGGCAGTGCTCCTTCTGGATGGGATCTCTGTCAGCACTGATCTGTATCCACCACTCTCCGTCACTAACCTGATCAGCTCACAGTTCCAGTGTGGAGTCCTCCAGGACAATGACGCGGATGGACAGCTCAGGCCGCTCTCCCTATTTATCCTCGGCGACGTTCCCGCTGGACTTCCAGCCATTAATTGTCTCTGCAACTCCCTAGATACAGCCGGCAGCACGGCGCTGATCCCCACCAATCACACGTCATACCTCAGACAGGAACAGTGCATACTGTATTCACCATCCCATCTCTGGTACCTGTACACCCCCCCCCACTCCATCTCTGACACCTGTACACCCCCCCCACTCAATCTCTGGTACCTCCCCCCAATCCATCTCTGGTACCTGTACACCCCCCACTCCATCTCTGGCACCTGTACACCCCCCACTCCATCTCTGGGACCTGGCACAAGCACAGAGAGGTATTCAGCAGGAAGTTGTGAAAAGTAGACATGTCCGTTTAGTTTTTTTCCAAATTGAAATTCGGACGACATTTCGGAAATTCGGAGATTTGGAATTACAGATATGACGAATGCAAACGAATCCGAATTTCCGATTCCGAAATTAGTTAGCAGCAGTTTGGATGAAATTTCGTTGCAGCAAAATGACAATAGAATTGTGTTTTGTTTTTTTTTACAGTCTGCAGAAGAGGAAAAAAAAAAGCCTGAGGTTCCCCCCCACAATGGATAGGAGACCCTTTAGGTCTGGTAGGAATTTTAAGGAGGAACCCCAGCCCCACAAAATGGGGAAATAAAACATGGGGTCCCCCCTCCTGTACCTCCATAGCCTAACCCTCCAAAGAGCAAGTACTCTATGTGCATTTGCACCTGTTGTCATCAGGACTGTTTGATTTACAAACTTACAATTTCAAGCCTTAGTACTACGGGGAACTGGACCCATACCAATTAACTGTATTGCCATCTAAGTTCTGCTAAACTCCTTACTCATTAACCATACTCAGTTTATTGATTTGTTCGCTTAGGAATTAACCCTCTCCAACACCACCTTATTATTTAACTTGAGGCTGTGATGCTAGGATCCCTAACTCTCTGTTTAACTTGAGAGTGAAACCAGGGGTCCATACCTGAGAAGCCTCCGCAGCTGAGATCCACGCTAACCCATTCCATACAGGCGTGACAGGCTCGCTCCACCCATTCGACATCCTCAGCTATCAGATATCACATAGCATTCGGGAACTCCCCAATGCCTCACAGACCCGAATGCTATGTGATATCTGAGAGCTGAGGATGTCGAATGGGTGGAGCGAGCCGTGACATCGCGGCTAGGGTTGCCACCTTCTCTTCAAGCCAAACCCGAACACTGTAGCGCCTCGCGGCAATTTTTTGGTAAAGTACACTATGCACATATTTTGTGATTAAATAACATTGGAGGTAATCACAAAGATGCCAGTGTGCCACAGATCCACAGATATACAATCTGTACACGGTGGTGTACTCTGGTTTTGTAAGGCCTACATAAAGCACCCCCCCCCCCCCACTTAATCCGCAGGATCTCAGGGGGGCTGTGCAGGATCTGTGGTGGGCTCTGCCATAGAGCCCACCACAGATCCAGCAAAGCCCCCAAGACCCTGCAGAGCCCACCAGAGATCATGCACCCCCCTGAGACCCTGCAGAGCAGTGCGGGATGTGTGGTAGGCTCTGGCCACCATAGACTCCACCACAGATCCTGTGTAGCCCACCCGAGACTCTCAGGTGGGCTGTGCAGGGTACCTTTAGCAGCAGTGTGATCATCCTACCTGCGGCTTGGTCCCCGGCCTCCTCCACTGATGGACTGGTGCTGCAGGACCCGGCCTCCTTCGCACCTCGACGGCTCTTCTATGACCCAGTGTTCTGTCAAGCATGCACCGGCTTCCTATAGCGCGATGGCACCCTGGCCCCGCCCCTTTCTGATACGACATGGTCTCTGCCTCGCCCC
>NW_017309240.1:0-765 GCF_000935625.1 Nanorana parkeri | reverse complement strand
CATCAATGAGTGTTCCCAGGTCATCAATGAGTGTTCCCAGGTCATCAATGAGTGTTCCTAGGTCATCAATGAGTGTTCCCAGGACATCAATGAGTGTTCCTAGGTCATCAATGAGTGTTCCCTGGTCATCAATGAGCGTTCCCATGTCATCAATAAGTGTCCCTAGGTCATCAATGAGTGTTCCCAGGTCATCAATAAGTGTCCCTGGTCATCAATGAGTGTTCCCAGGTCATCAATGAGTGTTCCCAGGTCATCAATGAGTGTTCCCAGGTCATCAATGAGTGTTCCCAGGACATCAATGAGTGTTCCCAGGTCATCAATGAGTGTTCCCAGGACATCAATGAGTGTTCCCAGGACATCAATGAGTGTTCCCAGGTCATCAATGAGTGTTCCCAGGACATCAATGAGTGTTCCTAGGTCATCAATGAGTGTTCCCAGGCCATTGGCTCGGTATGCCATCTTTGTGTACGCGGGTGGATTGGTCTTTACTCCGGTGACGTTTATAAATGGCGGCGGGAGATAACAGCCCCCCCCCCTTTCCCCAATCCGCCATTTATATAGGTACACTAGGTAATGGGACCCCGGACTGAAACCTGCAGTTAACCCTTGCAGTGTGTGGGGAAGGGGAGCCTCTCTCTGCGAGAGGAAGTTCAGCATTAAAAACCTGTGTGCAGGGGCACTGGGCAGTATTGACGCTTCATTTAAAGGCGCAGACACACCGAATATCCACTTGATTTATTTCCTCTTTGTAGGTTGTTATTTGAG
>NW_017309239.1:73539-82844 GCF_000935625.1 Nanorana parkeri | reverse complement strand
GGTCCGTATGCCATACGTCCTTGGCAGCGAAAGGGTTAACTTAACCCTTTATCTAAGAGAGTGTGTTAGGGAGGTCCCTTACCGTGATTGGCTCGGTCAAGTTGTCCAGAAGGAGCATCTAGGGTGGTTAGAGCAGGGGGAGGAGTGGTCCAGGCAGTTGGGAGCCAGCACACGGTTAGTACACTTCCTGCAGTTTTCCCTATCCAGACAAGAAGAAGACAAGCATGGCTGCAACAACAAATTACTAGCATGCTTCAGGTTTCTCAACCTGAGCAAACACGCAGGGCACCACGCGCTAGGAGGTCCAGACCTCCTGAGCGTTTTTCTCCTGCCCATTCCCAAGTTTCTGGGGCCCAAAGCCGCCTTAGGAGCCCCTCCAGGGACCCTCCAGAACCTCCATCTAAGCGCGCATCTGCGCTTCCTGATGCAAGGCCTGGGAGGAATCCTCGGCCTAGGCGGAGCCCCAGGGAGCGGGATCGTTCCACCAGGCATGCCATCCCCCCCTCCCGCCCATCCCGCAATCCGGACCCTCCAGCTGCCTCACCCGGCGATGCTCTGGTCGGTGAGGCGGCTCAGTTTGGGACACGCACAGCTGTGGCCGCCGACCTGTCTCGTGGCACGGTCGACGGACCCTCCCCCTCCACCTTCATTGCTGTTCCCAGGCTGCCCTCTTCACTGTCTGACCGCGCGGCGGCCTCGCAGAGCAGGCCCCGCGCAGGACACCTTCCGGTGGGCTCTCCCAAGGACGTGGGAGGCGTGCGCGCACGCCGACATCACCGGCGTGTGCGCCAGCCCAGGGGGAATCCCTCCTCACGGACCATCCACCTCTTCTGTCCGGGATTCCCAGCCTACTGATGGACAATCCGAGGGTGAGGTGTCGGCCTCTGAAGATGATGAAGAACTGGATGCGGCTCCGCTGGCTTCTGGATCTGCGGCTCCTGGGGACACTCCTAGGCAGCCAGGTGAGATCTCTTTCAACCCTAATATGTTATCTTCTGCCTTTGTTAATTTTTTTAATGGGGTGTGTGGGGGGTTTTTGCAGCCACCTTCTACAATGGTTGTCCCAGGGGGGTCCTTGCCAGCAATGCATTTCCCAGAGGGGTCCCAGCCAGCAGCCTCTTCGTCGACGCATGCGAGCATGGCTGACTCATGGTTGCCACGGGCAACTGCTGCGGTGGTAAGTATGTCACTCGTGCCAGTGGCCCAGTCATTTTCCCCCCCTGTTCCATCTGATAACCCACCGGTCTCAACTTTACTGCTAGAGACCCCTGACAAAGCATCCCCTAAGCCAGCCGACAAAGCCGCGGAGTCGGTTCGTTTAGCGGATTCGGCGAGATGCGAGATTTACATTTGTTTTGAGGGCCCCTTGGGGTCTCATCTCAAACCTGAGGTTAGGGAAAAAATATGGAAAGGCGAATTCATTGATATATTTTCCCTCCTTCCCCTTGAAAAGTTTAACTTAGATAGTGTAAAACTGGACGATGGCAAAAAGGAGGATGAGGAAAAGCGTCGCTATCACCTTATTCCACGCACATTTGCCAATTGGTTGCAAGCTTTTGCTATCTTGGTGAGTGTGATCGGGAAAAGGCTCCCCCCCTTTTTTGCTATCTGGACGCCATTGGGGAAGCGTATTGTGTATACGGTGGTATGGCGTAGCTGTGCTATGACAAACAGTTTCGTCAGCGTAAGGCCATCAGACCATCCATTCGCTGGGACCACTAAGACATCAGCCTCTGGATGAAGCTGATGACCTCGGCAAGGGTGTCCTCCCCCTCTTTTCATGGGGAGACCGGGAGCTCCGCCGTTTCGGGACAACCGGCCGCCAGACGAAAAGGTTTCTGTTGGCAGTTCAACGAGAGTTCCTGCTGGTTTGGAAGCGGTTGTCGCTTCAAGCACGATTGTTCCAGCTGTGGGGGAGGCCGCTCGGTTTCCAGATGTTTTAAACAAGGGTGGGGTCGTACCGCCGATCCTGCGGGAAAAAGGGATGACTCCGGTGAGGGTGGAAAGGATGCGTTCCTTCCTAAATAGATATCCGGATCGGGCTGCGGCTGCCCTCTTGGAAGCGGGGTTTTCTGAGGGCTTTCGGATTCCTTGTTCTCTGTCCGGCGTTCCTCCGTTCGCGCGTACTTTAACCCTTTCGCTGCCAAGCCCTCCGGAACATTTTTCAAATCAGCTGGCCAAGCCATTTTTGAATTTTCTGCAATTTTTTCCTATTGATTTGATTTTCAACTGCTGCGGGCTATTTTTTTTATCCCCGTTGCCACAGCCCCTACAAGCGGGGGTCAGCAGCGGGGATCCATGGAGTCACAGATCCCTGCCTGGAGCGGCTCCAGGCAGGGATCTGTGACTCCATGGATCCCCGCTGCTGACCCCCGCTTGTAGGGCCTGTGGCAACGGGGATAAAAAAAATAGCCCGCAGCAGTTGAAAATCAAATCAATGGGAAAAGTTGGCGGCATCTGGAGCCTCTCATCCCTGCCTGGAGCCGCTCCAGGCAGGGATCTGTGACTCCATGGATCCCCGCTGCTGACCCCCGCTTGTAGGGCCTGTGGCAACGGGGATAAAAAAAATAGCCCGCAGCAGTTGAAAATCAAATCAATGGGAAAAGTTGGCGGCATCTGGAGCCTCTCATCCCTGCCTGGAGCCGCTCCAGGCAGGGATCTGTGACTCCATGGATCCCCGCTGCTGACCCCCGCTTGTAGGGCCTGTGGCAACGGGGATAAAAAAAATAGCCCGCAGCAGTTGAAAATCAAATCAATGGGAAAAGTTGGCGGCATCTGGAGCCTCTCATCCCTGCCTGGAGCCGCTCCAGGCAGGGATCTGTGACTCCATGGATCCCCGCTGCTGACCCCCGCTTGTAGGGCCTGTGGCAACGGGGATAAAAAAAATAGCCCGCAGCAGTTGAAAATCAAATCAATGGGAAAAGTTGGCGGCATCTGGAGCCTCTCATCCCTGCCTGGAGCCGCTCCAGGCAGGGATCTGTGACTCCATGGATCCCCGCTGCTGACCCCCGCTTGTAGGGCCTGTGGCAACGGGGATAAAAAAAATAGCCCGCAGCAGTTGAAAATCAAATCAATGGGAAAAGTTGGCGGCATCTGGAGCCTCTCATCCCTGCCTGGAGCCGCTCCAGGCAGGGATCTGTGACTCCATGGATCCCCGCTGCTGACCCCCGCTTGTAGGGCCTGTGGCAACGGGGATAAAAAAAATAGCCCGCAGCAGTTGAAAATCAAATCAATGGGAAAAGTTGGCGGCATCTGGAGCCTCTCATCCCTGCCTGGAGCCGCTCCAGGCAGGGATCTGTGACTCCATGGATCCCCGCTGCTGACCCCCGCTTGTAGGGCCTGTGGCAACGGGGATAAAAAAAATAGCCCGCAGCAGTTGAAAATCAAATCAATGGGAAAAGTTGGCGGCATCTGGAGCCTCTCATCCCTGCCTGGAGCCGCTCCAGGCAGGGATCTGTGACTCCATGGATCCCCGCTGCTGACCCCCGCTTGTAGGGCCTGTGGCAACGGGGATAAAAAAAATAGCCCGCAGCAGTTGAAAATCAAATCAATGGGAAAAGTTGGCGGCATCTGGAGCCTCTCATCCCTGCCTGGAGCCGCTCCAGGCAGGGATCTGTGACTCCATGGATCCCCGCTGCTGACCCCCGCTTGTAGGGGCTGTGGCAACGGGGATAAAAAAAATAGCCCGCAGCAGTTGAAAATCAAATCAATAGGAAAAAATTGCAGAAAATTCAAAAATGGCTTGGCCAGCTGATTTGAAAAATGTTCCGGAGGGCTTGGCAGCGAAAGGGTTAAGGTCTGCCCTTACTTATCCCTCAATAGTTACTCAGAAGCTTGCTAAGGAGGTGCGTTTAAGTCGCATGGGGGGACCCTTTCCTTCCCCCTTTTTACCCAGGTTGGTAGTTTCGCCACTAGGGGTAGTTCCAAAGAAGGAACCAAACAAGTTCCGCCTCATTCATCATTTATCCCATCCCAAAGGTGGGTCAGTTAACAACGCATTTCACCCTTCCATGTGTGCTGTTTCCTACACTTCCTTTGACGCGGCTATCGCCTGGGTCCGGAGGTTCGGGAAAGGTTCGCTGATGGCGAAAACTGATGTTGAATCGGCCATTCGCCTTCTCCCTGTTCACCCTGACAGTTTCTTCTTGCTGGGTTGCCATTGGCAAGGAGCTTATTTTGTAGATAAATGTTTGCCGATGGGCTGCTCCATTTCTTGTGCCCTATTCGAGAAGTTTAGCTCCTTTTTGGAATGGGTTGTCAGGGAGGTTTCTGGGGCAAACTCACTTATCCATTACTTAGACGATGTTTTATGCGTCAGCCCTCTGGATTCCAAATTGTGTTCTGTCATATTGGCTACTCTGCAACATGTTGCTGACAGGTTTGGGGTTCCGCTGGCGCAGGAAAAAACGAAGGAGCCAACCACGGAGCTTAGCTTCCTTGGCATAGTCATCGACACCCTGGCCATGGAATGCCGCCTGCCCGATGATAAACTGCTGGCACTACGCGCTGAGGTCCGGGCTACTAGTGGGAGGAAAAAGTTGCAATTGAGGCATTTGCAATCCCTATTGAGTAATGGGGAGGGTTTTTCGCTCCTGCTGGGGTCAAGAGGCCAGGGCATGTTGTGCATTGTCCCCAGAACACCGGAAGGACCTCTTGGTCTGGAATTACTTCTTGAAATCCTTCAATGGTCGCTCCTTGTGGCTAGAGGGCCCGATTAGTCATGCGGATTTGGAGCTCTACACTGATGCAGGGGGTTCGTCGCGTTACGGTGCGTTTATTCAGGGGAATTGGAGTGCGGAACCTTGGCCTGCGGAATGGGGCATGGTGGGCCTATTGAAGAACTTGGTGCTGTTGGAAATGTTCCTGATTGTAGTGGCGGTGGAAATTTGGGGCCCTCCTTTTCGTAATAAAAAGGTTAGATTTCACTGTGATAACCTGGGGATAGTGCAGGCTATTAACAACATTAGAGCTTCCTCTCCGCCAGTGGTCCGCTTGCTGCGCTACTTAGTCTTGTGCTGTTTGAAGCTTAATACCTTCCTTTATGCCGTCCATTTGCCGGGAGTGGCTTAGCCAACTCCTTATCTTGTTTTCAGTGGGACAAGTTCTGTGTGTTGGCGCCAGAAGCAGAGCAATGAGGGGTTCTTGTCCCCGCCACCTGTGGCAGCGGCCTTTGGAGTCATCTCGGGATTGCTTCGCAGGTCGGTAAGCTGCCGTACATGGACGGCATATGCAAAGGTGTGGCAGGAGTGGTTTTGGTTCATGCGGATGGCTGGGCAGGTTTCCTTTGGTGCAGTGGCCGCGGAAATGCTGCTGTACTGCGGCTATCGCCTGGGTCCGGAGGTTCGGGAAAGGTTCGCTGATGGCGAAAACTGATGTTGAATCGGCCATTCGCCTTCTCCCTGTTCACCCTGACAGTTTCTTCTTGCTGGGTTGCCATTGGCAAGGAGCTTATTTTGTAGATAAATGTTTGCCGATGGGCTGCTCCATTTCTTGTGCCCTATTCGAGAAGTTTAGCTCCTTTTTGGAATGGGTTGTCAGGGAGGTTTCTGGGGCAAACTCACTTATCCATTACTTAGACGATGTTTTATGCGTCAGCCCTCTGGATTCCAAATTGTGTTCTGTCATATTGGCTACTCTGCAACATGTTGCTGACAGGTTTGGGGTTCCGCTGGCGCAGGAAAAAACGAAGGAGCCAACCACGGAGCTTAGCTTCCTTGGCATAGTCATCGACACCCTGGCCATGGAATGCCGCCTGCCCGATGATAAACTGCTGGCACTACGCGCTGAGGTCCGGGCTACTAGTGGGAGGAAAAAGTTGCAATTGAGGCATTTGCAATCCCTATTGAGTAATGGGGAGGGTTTTTCGCTCCTGCTGGGGTCAAGAGGCCAGGGCATGTTGTGCATTGTCCCCAGAACACCGGAAGGACCTCTTGGTCTGGAATTACTTCTTGAAATCCTTCAATGGTCGCTCCTTGTGGCTAGAGGGCCCGATTAGTCATGCGGATTTGGAGCTCTACACTGATGCAGGGGGTTCGTCGCGTTACGGTGCGTTTATTCAGGGGAATTGGAGTGCGGAACCTTGGCCTGCGGAATGGGGCATGGTGGGCCTATTGAAGAACTTGGTGCTGTTGGAAATGTTCCTGATTGTAGTGGCGGTGGAAATTTGGGGCCCTCCTTTTCGTAATAAAAAGGTTAGATTTCACTGTGATAACCTGGGGATAGTGCAGGCTATTAACAACATTAGAGCTTCCTCTCCGCCAGTGGTCCGCTTGCTGCGCTACTTAGTCTTGTGCTGTTTGAAGCTTAATACCTTCCTTTATGCCGTCCATTTGCCGGGAGTGGCTTAGCCAACTCCTTATCTTGTTTTCAGTGGGACAAGTTCTGTGTGTTGGCGCCAGAAGCAGAGCAATGAGGGGTTCTTGTCCCCGCCACCTGTGGCAGCGGCCTTTGGAGTCATCTCGGGATTGCTTCGCAGGTCGGTAAGCTGCCGTACATGGACGGCATATGCAAAGGTGTGGCAGGAGTGGTTTTGGTTCATGCGGATGGCTGGGCAGGTTTCCTTTGGTGCAGTGGCCGCGGAAATGCTGCTGTACTTCCTCGGTCATATTTCCTGGGGTGTGTCGGTGTCTGCGATTACCTGCAAAATGTCGGCCCTGGCCTTCCTTTTTAAGTTAATAGGTTGTCAGGATGTCACTAAAGACTTCATAGTTCGTCGGGCAGTGACGGGACTGCGCAGGGGGCAGCGGCGCTCGGATGCACTGCGCCCGGTCACGTTTACTATATTGCATGCTGTGCTGGAGCAGCTTCCTCTTTGCTGTTCTTCCGATTTTGAGGTGTCTCTCTTCAGGGTGGCCTTCCGGTTGGCGTTTTTCGGGGCGTTTCGGATCGGGGAATTGGTGAGTCCGTCCAAGGGGGGATTTCATGTCAGGATGTATTGCTAGGCCTGAGTCCGTTCGGATTCTCCAAAGACGCTCTAAAACTGATCAATTTGGTAAAGGTAAGTGGGTTGTCCTCCATAGTATTCCGAGTTCGGCTTCTTGCCCTGTCTCGGCTGTCAGACGTTTCCAATTGGTCCGCCCTGCGTGGGTGGGATCTTTCTTGATTCATTCTGATGGTATTGCCCTTTCCCAATTTCAGTTCAATTCCGTCTTCTGTACCTGTTTAATGCGGGCCGGGTGAGAGCCTAGCCTTTTTTCTTCCCATTCCTTCAGAATTGGAGCGGCCACTGAAGCTGCCCATTTGGGCTTGGGCGGGGAGGAATTGAAATGTATTGGGAGATGGGAGTCCAACCGATATCGTCTGTATGTTCGCCCACATTTAGTTTAATGGTCGTTGTTTTTCCACTCCTGGTATCCGGTTAATGCAGTTTGTTTTACAGGTTCAGTAGGTTGCCGATAAATTAGCGTTATTATCCGTTATTTTTTTGTTTGATTTTCAGGTGCTGGTCCTGCCCTAATCTGGATTCTGGGGCATTTCTATATGTATTGGGGGGGCCCAACGTACGGACGTTCGTGCAGAAGGCAGGCAACTCTTTGTTAGTCGGGACACGGCCAATGACAGGTGGATTGGGTTGCCTGGGATGCTATTGAGTCGGGTGGTCCCGGCGGTGCACCGGTATGCCAGATTAGACAGAGTGCCCGACGTGCTGCTCTTATACGTCGGGGGTAACGACCTGGGTCTCCGCTCCATGCGCAAGCTCATTCGGGATGTGAAATTTGACTTCCTACGGTTGCGTTCTTCATTTCCCGACACCTTGGTAATATGGTCGGACATGGTGGCTCGTTCCTCCTGGCGCTTAGCTCGGTCCATGGACTGACTTAACAAGGCCAGAAAGAAAGTTACCATGGAGGTGGGGAGGTTCGTCAGCCCTAATGGGGGTCTGGTGGTTCGACATCGCGAGCTGGAACTGGACACTTGGCTCTACCTGCGTGGAGATGGAGTACATCTCAACGCAGTCGGGGCGGATATGTGGTTCCTGGGCCTTCAGGATGGCATCCAGAGGGCACTACGGGTGTGGAGGGGCGTCCAAGGGTGAGGTCTCCCCCTTGTTGCTGTGGCGGGTTCAGCAGAGAGAGAGAGGTCAGAAATAGGTGTAGGAGGTTTCTGCTGTTACTTCCTATGTTGTCCCTGAGTCGGTGTGTTGCGGCTAAGGGCCAGTGGTTTTAAGGGGGTAAGGGGGCGCCAAAAAATAGTTTACAGATACATTGTTGTTTATGGTCATAATTAATGTTTGAACTAAAATTATATATTTAAATATATTTTGTAATAAACGGCTGCTACAGCCATTTTGTATCCAATCTGGTGTGGTCTATTATTGTAATGTGGGCATTGGTCATGGATGGGTTAGGGGCTGTAGCCAGCAGTGGGTGTTTGGGCAATGGACAGCTTAGTGGCGTTGCTCAGGTCTACGGTGGGGTGACCCTGTTGGATGAGTCCATGGTGCGCGGTCCTGCTGTTCTCCGGCGGGTTCAGCAGAGAGAGAGAGGTCAGAGATATTTTGTAATATACGGCTGCTACAGCCATTTTATATCCAATCTGGTGTGGTCTATTATTGTAATGTGGGCATTGGTCATGGACGGGTTAGGGGCTGTAGCCAGCAGTGGGTGGTTGGGCAATAGACAGCTGTGCCTTACCCTGTCATGTGTGACCAGTGACGTGGTCACACATTTAAACGTAATCTCGCCTAGTTTTTCGGGATGGAATAGGTGAAGAATTCCAATGCTTTCTCCGCTGTTCCAGGGCAGATCGGCATCGCAAATCGCATGCGCAGGGAACCGATCTTCCCTGGAACAGCTGATCGGTCCTGAAGTGTCACTTCTATCCGAATTTGTTAGTGCGGTGAAATGTGAGATCGCAGTTGGAGAGAAGTGATATTTCAGGACCGATTAGCTGTTTCAGGGCAGATCGGTTCTCCTGCACATGCGATTGCGATGCCGTCCTGCCCTGGTACAGCTGTGAAAGCGCTGGAATGCTTCACCTATTGGCGGTCACACATTCCACCGCCCAAAAAATGGGCGGGATTACGTTAAAACGTGTGACCACGTCACCGGTCACACATTCTAATGTAGTCACAATCTTTGATAGAACACCGCCATCAGGGGGGTATGGCCGGCACCCATGTGAGGAGTCTGGGCAGCTTCTTACATGGGTATCAACTGTACCAGGGCGGCATGGCAGCGGTGACAGGGGAGGGGGTGGAGGAGGCCGGGCCCCAGCAGCAGCAGGTAAGAAGAGTTGGGAGGAGGTACAGGGAAAGGGACCCCGGCGACCAGACCAGCCCACCTGGGACCCTGCAGAGCCCACCA
>NW_017309239.1:72515-73461 GCF_000935625.1 Nanorana parkeri | reverse complement strand
GGGGGTGGCCCCCCCCCCCCCCCCCCCCCAGCTTGGGGGGGGGGCCCAAGATAAAATCTTGCACCAGGGCCCTTTGGTAATATTATGTCCGCCACTGCATCACAGATATGTGAGAGACGATCAGGATGCTGCCAAGGCAGGTAGGGGTTAACAGTAGTGGGTGTGCTGGTTGACAGGCAGAAGCCAGAGGCAGCTGAACCGTAGATAGGAAGGCGAAGCTCTGACTGTCTAAAACTTTGTTTGCACCCTTATCGGTGCACAGCCCAGGCAACTTTTGTGACCACATTAACCATGTGTAGGCCGGCTCAGTGTATTGCTTATGAATCTGATTAGACTCATCAGATGCATAAGTAATACATTAAGCCTAATCATTAGAGGAACCCGACCCTTTAGAGGTAGATGCATTGTCTTGTCCTCTCCAGCACACATTCCATTCATTACATGATAGAATGTGTAACATTATACCTGTTGCCAGTACTAATCACATTGGGAAGCAGAGGGTTATTCCATTCATCACTGCTTCCCTGCCAATTCCCCCCCCCTACAGTGCAGCTTTTCTGCAGAAGTTGTCACGTGTGATGATAATGCCATAATACAACTAGCTACTAGGACACCACTCCAGAACAACACAAAGTATGTAGCCTCATTATTTTGTATTGCTCCATAGTGTATTGCCGGGATTTGTAGTTCTCTAAAGACAGTCTCCTTACTCTTTCTCCTATTCGCACCCCCCCAGGAAAAGAGGCCACGCATGGCACTAGATTGTTCGGGTTTCACTCGAAGAAAAGGTGGCAACCCTAAATATATGTGTAGAGAACAGTTCTTTTATACACCTTCTGTGGTTTTGTTTACATTAATGTTTAGCATTCTGTTACAAACAGATTCTTCCTTTTCATAGAATATGCTTCCAGTCCCTGTTAAAAGGTTAGGAAACCCCACAGTAAGA
>NW_017309239.1:71626-72411 GCF_000935625.1 Nanorana parkeri | reverse complement strand
TCATACCCGTCCTCTCCATCCCTGCACTCCATTCCACCATCATACCCGTCCTCTCCATCCCTGCACTCCATTCCATCATCATACCCATCCTCTCCATCCCTGCACTCCATTCCAGCATCATACCCGTCCACTCCATCCCTGCACTCCATTCTACCATCATACCCGTCCTCTCCAATAACACCAGCTATAGAGGAATACATCAGATCCCAGCAACAGTACATTATAGTATAATGTTGTACTATTGCTGGGATTTGCTGTATTCCTCTATAGCTGCTGGTATTCTGCATTGCAATGCTGTATAATGTACTATATTGCACACCACACTTTTTTTTTTTACTTCCACCGCTCCAAGCTCGCTCCTGTGATGGACTACAATCTCAGTACAAGCTAGTAGTCCCATCACTGGAGCCTTTTGTTTCTAATCCGATTAATAGAACTCAATAATCGGCTAACTAATCGATTTTGAAATTAATTGTTCGCTGCAGCCCTAATTTCAACTTCATATATTAAGTTGTCACCTTGCCGGAGGGACGACCGGTGGGCGGACTCGATGGGAGAGCCGAGTAAAAAAACCTGGGGGGGGGCCCCAGGCCTAAAGTTGTGTAAGGGGCCCCAAAATTTCTGAAGGCTGCCCTGCTTATCAGGTGAATCTTCTCTTGTTGCAGTGCACACTTGCAGTTTTATTTGTTTGGTTGCAGGCTGTTTGGCAGGTTGAGGCTATTTGTTTGGTTGCATTTGTTTGGTTGGCTATTTGTTTGGTTGCAGGCTGGCTGGCAGGTTGAGGC
>NW_017309239.1:14729-71218 GCF_000935625.1 Nanorana parkeri | reverse complement strand
ATACCCGTCCTCTCCATCCCTGCACTCCATTCCACCTTCATGGAGTGGAGTGAACTGACCGAATTTCATCAATCGACAGAACAGATTTTTGTCTGCGCATGTGCAGTGTTCATGTTGAGATTTTTGTTGTACGAAAACGCCACGAATCCATCGATTTTCGTCCGTTTCCACAAAAGTTTTCTAGTCTGCCCGTTCAACCAAATTCAGCCGGTTGTACAGTAATTACTATCATGCACTTCCCATCAACTGGTCGATTATAGTACAATTATAAGCGCATCACATTGGTTTTTCGGACGATAATTGTAAGGTGTATGATCACCTTTTAGTGCTAGTTTTTAGTCTAGGGGCTGAAATAAAAAAAATACTCACCTGATCATCCTCAGGCCTGGTTCACATCTTGACGGCCCAGGACTACACGTCCCAGAACCGCGTGTTGAATTCAATGGGGTCATATTCGCGCGGCAAAAAGGCTCATGCACCTTTTTGGGCGATGAGTGACCTGCGTTTTTTAGCAGCAGTGATTGTGCGCAACTGCACCTCAGCACACAAATGTGTGGATTGCTATCCGCGATTGGGGTGCCATTAGAAATGAATGGCACCGCAAGTGCAGTTTGCATTTGTGTTTCAATTCCAGGATCGCGCACGAAACTGCGAGGATCGCTCAGATGTGAATGGGGCCTAAGGACGGTTCACACCAAAAAGAGTGCGTTCCAGAGCATTCAGCCTCCGGAAGGCAACCTGGCCGGCTCCCTGTGTTCAGGGGCGGGAGGGGGCATGGCTGCGGTGCCATAGACTTTAATGCACTGCCCCGCAGTGCGATCATCGGCACCCGAACGCGTGGCACATTAGTGCCTGTGTTCCGGTCCAGTATGATCTGCAAAAATGCTGCAAGCACTATTTTTGCAGATTGCACTGGACCAGAACGCAGGGAGCCAGCCGGATTGCGTTCCAGAGGCCGAACGCTCTAGAACGCACTCTTTGTGGTGTGAACCAGCCCTAAAACATAATTTGATAACGTTTTCATACCTATTGCTATTCCGAATCCCTCCCACTGATGAGCCTCCACTGGCAGCTTCTAAAGATCTGTTAAGTGCCATACACTGGCAGACTTTTCTCTGAATGGTCATGCAAAGCATCTTATCAGAACATTCGATAATGCCATCAGAGACTCGTAGAATGTTGTTTCAAATTATGTTTGATTTTAACATTTGATTTTGGAATTAATGGAGTTGCTTGAATTCGCAGTTAGAGTTTTGTTTGTTCAAGAAAAGATTTGTGCTCTGTCCCTTCGATTTTTTTCATCATTGTGTGAAAACGATTGTCAATTTGACATTTCTGTTGGTGTACAGCCAGTTTTTTAGACTTTAGTTTTTCCCCCCGAAATATTAAAGGCTCAGGAGCCTTGACTCTAATGTCTGTTGGCCTCTTCAAGTAAACTGTAAAGTTTTTTATCCTGAGGGTGGTTGGATTGCGCCTGTGTGATTTTTTGCTCTTGCAGTTTCCTCATAATACAATACACTCTGGATTATGTTGGAGCTAAAAGAAGGAATAAAGTTTGGGATCTTTTTTTTTTTGCTTACCTTGAATAGTGTTTGGCTAGTTAATATTTGTTAGAACTGTAGAATGCATTAAAGGAGAACTATGAGGCGAGTGCTTTTCACTCACCTCATAGTTCTAGCCGACCTGTGACAATGAGACTGTCACAGGTCGGCTCAGTAGATCGGGAGGTGAGCGAACACATACCGGCGTTCGCTCACCTCTCGATCCTGTCACAGCTCTCTGCCATGACAGGGGAGTGGCTGGATTCCCCCCTCACCGTTCCGATCCGCCAGCGCTGACTGGCGGAACGGACGGCGGAGGGGGGCGCGTACAGCGGGCTCTGCCTCTAGATAGGCAGAGCCAGCTGTCAGTCACGCAGCTGGGCGGATCCAGACATAATTGTCGGGATCCGTTTCAGCTGCGGCGTCTCAGTATACTGAGCTTAGGGTTGTAGTTTGTGTCCTCCCGTTACCCTTACTACCGTTACTATGGGGAAAAGCCCTAACCCCATAGTTCTCCTTTAATAAAAGCTAGCAGTCTTTGTATTACTTGTATCAAACAGTGGTCGTTTGTCCAGTGATTGCAGCAAGAAGAGACAAAATGATCTCCTCATTGACTCTTCAAGGGGCACATCACTTAAAATTGATCATTGTCAGATTTTTATTCTTTGTATACCTTATTTTTCTTTCCTCCCCATTCTTCTCACACTGCTGATGTAGTCTTCCCAAGATGCATCTGTGAGGCCAGGATTACATCTCCAGTGCCTCACTCAACCAGGAAGTGGAAAAACTGTAATTGTAACGGTGGCCATACATTATTAGATTTTCGTTCAAAAGGTTTCCTTTCTGCCACGAACCCTCGTTCGATTATACCTAGATTTTCCCATCAAGTATAGTCAAATGTTGATTTAGGAAATCGCTCGTTAGCCATACTAGCCAACCAATTTTTGACAAACCACAAAAATAATTTCCTTTTGTGCATGGGCTGTGTTCTTGCTGAGATTTTTGACAAATGGAAACCCCACTGATTCATCGATTTTCTTTCGGTCAGAGAAAAATTTTCCAACCTGACCGCACAAAAATTTTGATCACAATATCAAAAACAAAAATCGGTGATGTACCATCAACTGTTCACTATTCATTGAAAAGACTGTTCGTGTACGATTTCCCAACGAAAATCTAACAATGTATGGCCACCTTAACCCCTTCACGACCCATGACGGGATAATCCCGTCATGTAGTTTGAAGGGGTTAAACAGATCCCCCAGGACCAGCATCTCGGGTGTCGTTGGGAAGCTGGGGAGGAGATCAGTGAACATCTGTTCACCGATTTCCTCCCCGTTCTATGGGACCGGGAGAGACGCGTATTGCATCATGTCCGGTCCCTGAACTGTCATTTCTGGGCTCCTGAAGCCCAGCAATAAGCTATTGATGTGCGATCTGCACTTCAATAACTTATTTGGAGTGTAAAGGTGATAGTAGGGGTCTTTTGGACCCCCAGTATCACCTTAAAGAGGACCTGTCACCCCCAATATGCTATCACATGGGGGGCTCATAAGCCCCCCTATGTGATAGCAATTAAAGTTAAAAAAAGTTTAAAAAATAATATTAAATAAATGATATGTAAAAAAAAGATTAAAAATATTTTAAAGTCCCCCTCCCCAGCGAGCAGGCGCATCGTCGCATAAACACGCGTCGGGTGAGCCTACGTATGAAAACGATGATTGCGCTACACATGTTGGGTATCGCCGCAGACGCCAGAGTGAGAGCAATATTTATAGGGCTAATATTTACACGTATCTCTAAATTGATGACTTTTAAAGCGTTGTCTATGGACTTTTTGGGGTACTGAATTCTGTCGCAGTTTCACGGATGCACACGATTTTTAACCTGGACGTGTTGGGTATCTATTTACTTGTTGTAACCTTATCTTTTATATTTTAAAAAATATGGTTTTATATAGTGTTTTGGGGCACTAAATGTAACTTAAGTGCATTTTTCACTAAATTTTTGGGTTTGCTAATAAGTTGTGCAACATAGAAATTTGAAACTGCCACCATTTTATTCTATAGGGTCTTGGCTTTCAGAAAATATATAATGTTTGGGGGTTTTAAGTAATTTTCAGGCCTAAAATGTGGATTATAACATGCGTGCAAAAATTTAAAAAAAAAAGCCTTTGTCCTCAAGGGGTTAAGTAAAAGCAAAAATTGTTTAAAGGAGAATGATGGGGGGAGTGAAAATCACTCATCCCCATCATTCAAGCCGACACTGTCACGGGTCGGCTCTATTAATCGGAAAGTCAGCCAACACATACCGCCGATCGCTGACTTACTAATCCTCTCCCTGCAGAGAGCGGTCACTGTCACTCATGGCTCCCCGCAGGGATTCTCCCCTCTCTGATCCTCCAGCGCTGACTAGAGAAACGGACGGGGAAGGGGGCAGGCACAGCTGACTCTGCTTCTAGATAGGCAGAGCCCGCTGTCAATCAGCCAGCAGGGTGGATCTCAACAGTATTGTCGGGTTGCGGCATGGCTGTGGTACGACTCTGCGCTCTCAGCATATAGCAGGCAACAGTCAGCTATATACTGAGTTTTGGGTCACAGGAGGTCATTAGTATGAGCAAAAAAGGTTAGGCCATAGTTCTCTTTTAACTAATGATTGTAAGATGATTTAATATTACCATGCAGAGCTGCATGCTGATGTGATGTGTTAGTGAAAGAGGGTAGAGGCCTGCTTTAAAAAAAAAAAAATTCTTAACGCTTGCAGTGGGGCTACCCACGCACTGCAAGTGTTAACTGCTCATTTTTGTCTAGGGTCAAATGGGGAGGTGGAAGGGACCAGTCTAAGAGCCAGCCGGCTCTGTAGTTCTGGCGAATATAACTTTGTTATTTTTGAACCTAGACAAAAACAAACACTTAATCCTTGCAGTGCGGGGATAGGATTTTCACATATAGAAATCAGGAAAGAATGGACATAGCATAAAATCCTTTGATGGTTTATTGCGCAAAATAAGATAAAAAACGTACATAATCACAGATGCAAGTCGGCACTGTATAAAAACGGCAGGATTCACAATCTATGCATAGAAATTCCCCTCCATCATTTATTAAACCTTAAAACAATATATCCAGCAAAAAGATATTTATCTCCAAACACTTTGACAGGTGGGGTAGCGTGCATTGCATCATGGAACCCAACAATGTAGTCCAAAGTACATGAAAACCATGCAAAAATGAATAGCAACACACATGGAAATGTGGGAACCCAGTATAAGGCAAGTTAGGTCCTATGTAGTGCACCCCTACCTGATCTCCTTAGTGACTCCATAAGAGTTTGTAGCCAATATGCAGTGAAAGAAAAGCAGGGGCAGATTGCACAGTGACCTGCAAGACAACTAGTCCTTGTTTTACTTGCAAAGTATTTATTGAGAAATAAGATTGAAAACATAGAAACAGTAAAACAATAAGATAAATGTGATTACCCCATGAGGTTAACAGCAAGTCATAACTAGTCCTTTTTTCTACAACAAAGTGCCTGCTATTGGAAGTAAACCAGGCGATTTACAGTGTGCACAAAGGCTTTGGGAGGTGGCTGTATTATAACTGACCTAGCATTTGGCTGTGGCTGGAAGGCTACCCGTTTGTGTTATTAAATAGTAGATATTGCTGGGAAATAACAGTTCCATGTCCAACAATATTAATTTATGAGTAAACATCATGCATGAAATGAATGTATACATGTAAATTAAATCCTAGGACTTGTAGAATTACATTAATTAAATAATAATCAATCAATCAATCTAAACACTGAAAGATTTACGCTGGCCATAAAGTAATAAAACAACCTTGTTCTAAAGGTTTTTAATTGTCGTTCCATGTCTGTAATTATAATTGATCTGAAGAACAATAGGGTGACATCTGTAGTCTTACCACACATGTAATAGATTAGATCTACAAAGAATATTTACTTATCCTCAGACATCCTATCAATAGATTTTAGGAGAAACCCAGACTAGATAACAACTCTGAGAATAAAGTGTGAAAACTGGCAGCTTCCTTTTAGAAAAGTCAGAGAAAAGCAGACAGGCCGGAGTCAAATCTTAAATAGTAAACTGATAAGGGATCCCCGTGTTCTGTAAACTGACAAAGTGTAAAGGGACAATAAAGGGAGTATGTCACAATGATATTTGCTATGTATCATTATCAAAATAAAAACTCATCTTTTTGTTGACAAAAATTTTTTTTGCTGTTTTAATATCTTTATTAAAAGTTTGTCAAAGGCATAACAAATGTTATAAAAAATACAGTAGTCAACAGTTACAATAATAGCATATAAACACTACAAAGAAAAGTAACATAATGCGGTAGCAAATAATACCACAGTAAAGGATTATGGAAAAGTTTTTATATTGTAGAAATCACACAGTTTGATCACAGCAAATATTAGATTAAATACATGATTGTCAGGTACAGCGGTACCAATAAGAACAAAGAAAATAACAAGGCAAGATATCATGTAAACATCATACGGAGTCAGAGAAACACTAGTGGATGTCGGTAGAAGTCAGTAGAGAGCAGCGTATGAAAAACAATATCAAAGTCAATAACATTTGTCTTTGACGTTGACACTGTTCAGTGCACTGTAGTACAAGGTACGCAGCCATATTTTTACAAAATTCCATTGTGTTAAATGTTTTAACACAATGTTAACACTGCACATTGGTGGTATTTAGGTACGTTGTCATTTTTCCTGCTGTCCATGCCGGCTTTGGTTAGAGAGCCTTCTATCCTATAGTGAGATCAGCTATCCAAAGCACCAGTTTAGCATTAGCTGTCAGAAGGTGCCTTGCAAATCTACCTCCTCACATGAGACATGTTAGCTCTCAGTATTTAGAATAGAGTCACCTTACTGTACAAGGTGACTTAAAGTTTTACCAACTACAAGTCCTATAGTCCAATAAGTAATTGTGTTATATGTCTTAGCAGATAGAGCTACTGCACAGAAATCCAGACGGTGATGTACTAGGAAGTAGAGACAGAATGACCTACACCAGTCTGTCTCAACTAGGTGTGGTACCCTGGCCTTCTCAGTTGTGCCAAAAAGTTTTGCACAGGGTCATGCCTTTCCATGGTGCAGGCCATGTAGCACCATGGAGACAAATTACACTAATCCAGAAAGTGTGGGATCCATTCAAAAAAGGTGAACATTTGCCTCAATCCAGTGCCATGCTGCTGCAACTCCTGATGTGATGGTAGAACTCTGATATGAAGGTGACTGCTGATGTAAAGGGGGAACTCTGATGTAAAGGGGGAACTCTGATGTAAAGGGGGAACTCTGATGTAAAGGGGGAACTCTGATGTAAAGGGAGAACTCTGATGTAAAGGGGGAACTCTGTAAAGGGGGAACTCTGATGTAAAGGGGGGACTCTGATGTGAAGGGGGTTCCTAGTTTGAAAGGGAGGGTTTCTGATGTGAAGAGGGGCTTCTGATATGAAAGGGGGGATTCAGATGTGAAAGGGGGGGTCTCTGTGAAGGGGACTCCTAATGTGTATTGCATGTGATCCCCTCTTTCTTGAATTGTATTGTGATTGTAATGTCTTCCTTATATTGTAAAGCACTGTTCAAACTGTTGGCGCTTTATAAATCCTGTATAATAATAATGTGGTCCCCTCTTTAAAACCAAATCAGACCTCTATCACTGATAAGGGTCTGGTATGGATTTTTGAAGGATCACACCTCGTTTTCTATATTTTTACATTTTAGGCTGGGGTGCCTCCAGACTTTGCAAACTTTTAAAGGGTGCTGTGACTAGAAAAAGGTTGAGAAACGCTGACCTACACTATTACTTTGTTAGTTTTCCATCACTCATGATCTTTATGACCCGCCTCATATATGAGAATATGTTCTTCAAATTTCAGAGAATGTCTATTTGCAGGCAACGCACTTATCTGCAAATTATGTTAGAATAAATGTTGTCAACACTCCACAGGTTTCTTGTAAGTCTGAAGTAGTACTAACTTAGAGAATATGTCATGCAGACTTGGATAGCTCTTGAGGAATCCTATCTTTAACAATAGGAAGCACATCCACCCATTGATGCTGATTTACAAAAATGTCTACCTAACATTATATTTGTAATAAGTAACACAAACTAAATAAAATGTTGAAATGTACTTCAGTACACTTAGTACTACAGTATGTCCAGAGTACTATGGCACAGAGAGACATGTGTACTGTATTTCATGGGAGGAAGTTTACATTCTTATACTAAGATGTACATTTAAATATTTGTAATATTTTGCAGAGCCACTTAAACTCTTCAAACTGAGATGCAAAATTTGCAAATGATTGCTTCTAGCTATGCTGCACATGCTTCCCTGCATACCTTTATACAATACATTCACTATCACTAGCAGACAGATGCACAGTGCTAGAGGTGGGGAAATGTAAGAGCTCAATCTTTGCAGCTGGAATTTAAAGCTCTGAGTTTAGCATCTAATACACAGAACAATTTGGAACATTTGTCATCAAAGAAATCTGCAGGCTACCACTGCAGACCACACTGAGCTGAAAAAAACCTTGCAATTAGTGAAGCTACAGTAAAGCTTGCAAGACACTGGTCCAAGACACTGGTCCTGCTGATTCAACCACGTGTGGTCCAGCCCCCCCTACATTCGACTAAAGTCAATTTTTCAATCAGCTGCAGTCACTGTTTGGATATTCTGACAATGGCACACCCACTTCTTTCAGCATACAATAGCCCTGGCCCTGCAGGGCTGAAAAAATGTATCACCAGCTTTAGGTCATAACTCTTGACATGTGTACTTGTTCCTGGTCACTGACTTTGAATCCATTAGAGCCAGAGGGACAGTATGACAGTCAATGAACTAGCATTTTTTGTTCAGAATATGGCACTGCTCTCTTATGTAAACTGAGACCACAATCTGCATTGTCATGCAGTTTACATAAGAGAGCAGTGCCACACTACCTGAACCCTCTTTATTGCTCAGTGGGGCCATCCAATACATTTTATGGCCACCTGGAAGGCACTGGTGGCAGGTAAGAGTAACCTGACTTATTTACACTTTACATGTATGCCAAGACCTATTGCATAGAAGGCATGGGAGTTGATTTATTAAAACCTAATAGGCTGTTCACTTTGCAAGGGAATTGTCTCTTAGCTTAGTGAATGTGGTAAAAATCACATGCAAGGAAAATAAAAACAAAACAGTATTTTTGCTTGCACACGATTGAATGATGGAAGTCATGTTTGAAGCAAGCTGAATAAATGGCTGTAACCTGGTTATAAATCAGCGGTTTTGTTGAATTTGGAAGGGGAGTGATAAGCTGTAAACACCCTTTGTTTTAGAAAAGCAATGTATTTTCACGCAGGAGCATACAGCAATCTAAAGAACCAAAATTATGTTGTCTTTAAACTTCAATAATATAGAGCAGGGGTAACCAAACTCTGGCCCTCCGGCCAGTGGTATAACTACATATTCCATCATGCCGCTGCCTCTGAATGTCATGCCTGTAGCTGTCAGAGTCCTGCAATGCCGTATGAAACTTGCATTTCCATAACAGCTGGAGGGACGAAGTCTGGCTGCCCCTGATATGTGGTTCGCAAACTATATACAGTATACATTAACATATCCACATATTTTTGCAAAATGCTATTGCTACTTGCACAAATCGATATGAAGCCAGATATTATTGGGCCCCATAAGAGTTGCATAGTCTGCTATGGCTAAAAGTAGGATGTCCCGATACTAGTACCGGTATCGGAGCCGATACAGGGCATTTTCATGAGTACTTGTACTCGTGAAAATGCCCTGATGCATAGCGCCGGTACCGGCATTTTAAATAGCTTCACCTGCATGTCAACTCACCCTGCAGTCTCCCAAAAGCCAGCCAGAGAGATCAGGATCATATTTGGAGCCCTGCCAGGACCTCACAGTGCTGCCTCCCACAAGCTACCCACAGAGATTGAGCTTGGAGTGTGAACTCTCCAGGGACCTCTGGATAACGTGCTGGATTAGTGTGATCCTAGTTCATTTTATTACTTCATTGCTGTGCTGTATGTGTATAGAGCAATACCGCGGATGGCGCTCGTGCAGAATAACTTTTTTGTTTAAACCTCTTAGTTGTAACGAAAGCGGAAGTCAGGCGGTCCCAGAACTCGATAAGTTCGAACTTTCGATCGATCACCACCTCCCACAAGCCAGCCAGAGAGATTTGCCTTGGAACGCCCTGGACAGCGCAGACACACCTGTGTATATGTGAGTGACAACACACCTGTGTATATGTGAGTGACAACACACCTGTGTATATGTGAGTGACAACACACCTGTGTATATGTGACTAACAACACACCTGTGTATATGTGAGGGACAACACACCTGTTTATATGTGAGTGACAACACACTTGTTTATATATGAGTGACAATGAATGAGTTACTTTACATTTTGCCTATCTAATTATTATGGGCCAGTTTGAACATTCTGCAGAGACTATCCTCATTTGTTGTGGCTCTGTGTGTAATGATCACTCAGTTTTCCCCACACCTATGAATATTCGCTCATTCCTTATGGTGCAGGAATGTTTTCGGGTGCGGGAAAAATGAGTGATCATTACACACAGAGTGTGGTATTGGAGCACATGGTGTTTTGCGTTTATGAAGACATAGACTGTTTGGAGATTGAGTTATACACTGATTCAGATTGGGACTGAATTGTACTAACTGAAATTGTTCCGATTTTTTCATTGTTTTTTACTTTGAAGATGTTATTGTACACGCATACACTGGTTCTACACTTGGTATTGCACCACATCATTTATATATTGAGTATGCTTTATGGCAATATACTGTATATATTTCTTTAGCTCGACAATAATAGGTTTACTTATTTTTTTTCAGAATGATAAAGTAACTGCCCTAAAATCATTAGTCTGTATTGTTTTAGAAAAAAGTCCCCTGTCCCTTTTTAAGAAAAAGTATCGGTAATTGGTATCGGCAAGCACATGAGGGGCAGTACTTGTACTTGGTCTCAACAAAGGGGTATCAGGACATACCCAGCTAAAAGTACACCCTTGATTGATATATGGCTTTTTATATGTTGCAGAGACAGTACCTGACATCCTTCTGAAAATACCTTCCTCTGTTTGCCATGGTTAGTGCTCCAACAAAGTAACATGTAATCATATTTACAAAACAGTGTAGTGTTGTCGCCTAAACAGTGCCTAAGCTGTAGAATATATTTATGGATATCTATGTTATCACTCCTCTAATAAATACATTTTAATTCATCACCCTTAGGCCTCGTTCACACACAACGCAAGAGCGAAATTGTATATTGCGTATATACGTGCACTATTTGCAATCCCACAATGCATCATTCGTAATAGAAATGTTAATGAACTGTATGTGCGTATATGTGCGCAAACACGCATATATGCGCGTAAGTACGCAGCAATACGCTGCCCAGACGCATCTCGGTTCCATTCTGTTTTTGCGCATTTTTACGCCACGCAAATATACGGCTCCATACGCAGCTATGTGTATGGAGCCATTTATTTGCATATGCTGCATATGGTACTGTACGCGCATGTATGCGCGTCGGTGTGAATGAGGCCTAAGAGGTGTATTTATAAAAAGCTTGCAGAGCCATTTGTTCTCTGAAACTGACATTAACATTTGTTTTGTGCAATCAAGGCAACATTGAATCTTTTTTTGTGTGTGGATCTAATGTAATTGTTGGAAAATACCTGATTATGGCTACTAGATGGAATCAAGGAGCATAGCATATGTCTTTACTCCCTATGCTCCTCAGCTCCATCTAGTGGCCATAATGTGGTATTTTCCAACAATTACAATTGTTCTGCACAAGAAAGCATTAACTTTTACCCTATTCACAAAGAACAAACGTAAATCTCAGTTTTGCAAAACAAATTGAGAACTTTTTAGAAATACACCCCTTATTTTTTCATGGAACAAATTCTACTGATATAAAATGATTTTGGTCTATGGCAGGTCTAACTCAAATATCGGATGTCTTGCCCTTATTTCTACATTATCTAACTCAACTGGCTTGGGGCTACGTCTTATTTCAGCCTCCAGTGCAGAAGCCTGGATAAGTCTGGTTTGTATTGCAGTATTGTCAATGTCTGTGTCATACATTTCCTTTTTTTTCCTTTGTAGTATAAGTCTGGGATTTTTCAAAAGAGTGTAAAAGAGGAGCCATCTTGTTCTGGCTTTAGCTGATGTGTGAGGTCCTATTAGGAAATAAACGTTGCACAAAGTGAATAAACCAAACAAATAAAGAGACCCTGTCACCAGACCATTCATTTACACAAATTAATTATCTGTATTCTTTCTATAAGGTTATATGTACATGTAACCTAGTTTATGCATGTTAGCCTCCCTTATGTAGACATCCAAAAGTCCTGAGACTGCTGCCTGGCACCACCATCTTCGATTTGATGTAAGCAGCCCCAGCAGACACAGCGCCGTCACTCAAGTGATACTTTATATAGTATTCTCTACAGCTACATAAAAGGTTATGTAGAGAGATGAAGGGAGGTGAGAAAGAGCTGGGCCAGCACAGTCTGTAATTAGACACTCCTAGAAGAGGAGAGGGCAATAACGTGCAAGGAGGGAGGAGACTATACTAAGGAGATGACTAGTCAAATTTTCTAGCAAGTTCAAAGGGACATTGCAAGTCAATAACAAATAATGCATGGAAGGAAAAACACTACAAGTAAAACTGTCCATACACTGAACAAATTTCAATTGGTTCTTGATAAACTGGCCGAAAATTTGCTCTATGGGTGGCCCTGCCGGAAGCCTCCCCCCTGACATCCTTCGATCAGAAAAGTGAAGTAGCCAGGCAGACATTTCTCAGCTGAACAGTGTCTGCAGCCAATAAGCTACAGTATAGTATACAATACTGTAATACTGAATACAGAATACAATAGGCGCAGCAGGAAATTCATCTATCTATCTATGTTTAGCGTAAATGGAGGTATCTGTCAGATTGTTCTCGTTCAGCCTAACAGAATATGGCCCGCTAAAGTGTTAAATACTTGATTTTTTTTGTGCTTTTACCTGGGACTTTTTTAAAATTGGGCACAGGGTTTCCAATATAATGTATAGTGCGCAGTTATTTAAAATGAGAGGATACACATATGAGGAAGCATATCAGTCTAAAGCTGGCCATATCGACCATTTAGAATGTCACAATGTTTAGCATGCGATCAGCTTTTGGTGACCAAAATGGTGGCATATTATACCGTAAATTATAAATGGATTGTTAAATGAATCTTACTTACCTGATGAATTACTAAAATTTGAGTACGTTGATAACATATTAAGTTTTCTTTCAGCTGTCGTTGTCAGAAGAATGTTGCAGAAACACACAAGCACTGGGTTTGTATGATAGTGATCCACAAATATCATCCCAATCCATGTGTTGTAACCTTGAAAACATTTAATAGATTTAGTTAGTATTTGCAGTATATGACTTAATGTTGCTTTATACAAAATAAAGGGAAACCATGATAGTTTTTATTCAATGATTTGTATGTGCTTAAATTGATAAACTGACTTTTGTGTTATCTGTATAAAGTTTTTATTGTACAAGTGAACGTTTAATACAGAGTTCTTCCATGCAACACAGTTTGTTATAAGAGAGCCCAGCACAGCCCTCCTGCTTTTTTTCGGCCTGGGTGAACTGACAAGCTAAGATGTTGGTGTGTCTGCTAGAAGAAAGAAAACAGAATGAGGAGAATGTATCAAAACTGGAGCAGACAAAATCTGGTGCATCTGTGCATGGCAACCAATCAGCTTCTCTCTTTCATTACCAAATCTTAACTGAACAGACTGAAGAGAGAAGCTGATTGGTTGCCCTGGGCAACTGCTCCAGATTCTTCTGCTCCAGTTTTGGTAAATTCACCTCAATGTGTTCATCTTCAAAGTGATATTAAACTCAAAAGGGTTTTAAGTTATCTCAAATGCTGATCACTTACAATGGATGCTGCTCCTTCATATTTAAAAGTTTTAGCTTCCTGTAGAATCAGCTGGTCCCCTGAGCACTGGTCCTGATATCCTGTTTTAGGGGGGCGCCTTTCCCTTCCAAGATCCTATGGAGCCACCCTTGTTTATGCTAGTAAGCTTTGTGTGTCTCCACAAACTCATAATATTATATACAGTGACGGAACTATCGCCATAATGACCCAGACAGCTGCTATGGGGCCCAGGCCACAGGGGGGCCCGGCTAGGAACATAGGGGTCCCCCTGATGCCGTGCGGGCCACCTGTGTTGCTATGGCATCGCAGGCTGCTGGCTGTCACTGGCGCCTGTGAGGAGGAACGCGCCACTGTCCAGATCACTGACAATCTGAACGGTGCGTTCCTTCTCACAGTCGCTGCCGAGTCAGTGAGGCCGGGGCCCGGCAGTGGAGGAGGAGGAGGTGGGGCACTCCGTGGACTGAGGAGGAGGTGGTGGAGAAGGCTGGCAGCAGATCGGGGCTGAGAGTTAAGAGGTGTGCAGAGGTGTGACCAGCTCACAGATAGTCTATGGTGGGCTCTGCAGGGTCACTCTCAGGTGGGCTGTGTGGGATCTCAGGTGAGCTCTGCAAGGGGCGTAACTAGAAATCACAGGGCCCCATACTAAATTTTGCTAGTTACGCCCCATATTATATACTTGTAATATTCGTAAGAAATGGCGGGGAATATGATGTCACAATGATGTCAGAAGGGGTGAAATAAGGTACGTTGATTGGATTATTGGTTTCTTCACTGATATATATTTATATATATATATATCAATTTGTTTGTTGCACTGTTATCACACTGATTGTTCTGAAACGTTGCGGTTCATTGTGATACCATGATTATCATACGCCAATAAAAGATGGATTGATAAGGTGGGCCTTGGTGTGCTGTTGGCCTGGTTCCTTACATTGTTCCACACAGCGCCATCTGTTGGTCACTACAGCACCCACTAAAGCAACATGTTGGATACTGGTCCGGAGTGCGATGGGGCACTTCTAATCAACAAACTCACAGGCACAGCAAGGCAATCCACTTCCCTGCTCTCCCTCCCCCTTCTCAAAGCTAGTAGATGGGCAGCCACTGGAGATTGAGCTGTCTCTAGAGGAACTTCAGGGAAGCGGAGCTGAGAGAGTTGGAGCCAGATGTTTAGAAACATGATGACTGTAAGTGCTTAGGGAAAAATGTAAAGAAATACTTTGCTGCAGTGGCGTCTCAAGGGGAATGCGGGGGAGGTGACACCAAAATGACTGACAGTTCCCTTCTTTCTTTGCCGGCGTCCATCACCTCCTCCTCCCCTCCTCTCTTTGCTGGCATCCATCGTCAAGATGACCTCCGGCAGGTAAGTGCATGTGACATCATTACTCGTGCATTATGACGTAGCGCATGTGTGATGACATCCCAGCACAGCTGCTCCGGGTGTCACCACAGTTGGGGACGCCTCTGCTTGGCTGGGCAACGTATATTTGTCTGATATGGATTCATTATTGAAAAAAGTTTGAGAGTTTAATACTTAATTAAGCTGTGCTATGCTAGTCACAATAAGATACACACAATGCTATTTACTAGGGATGCACAGATATCGATTTTTCGGTATCGAGTATGAGTACCGATATTTTGCTTTCAGTACCCGCCAATACCGAGTATTGATACCGGTGCTTCCGCTGGCATGGAGCCGGCTGCTCGGGCAATCAGAAAGCCGGGAGCCAAGTAATGACCCGCCTCCTGGCTTCCTGATTGACTGGAAAGCCGGCTCAATGTTCCCCTATGGCACTGCCGGTCAGAGGAAACCTCTCTCTGACTGGAACTTACGGTATCGGGGAAAGTATCAGAGCATTTGGGTGAGTACGAAATAAATACTTGGTATCGGCACCGATACTGATACTAGTATCGGTATCAGTGCATCCTTGCTATTTACAATAAAAAACATTTTCAGAAAAGATAGAGGCCACCTGCTCCCTGTATGTAATCAACAAATATTCTAAGTAAACAATATTTCAGTAGTAAGGAGCTCAATACATTCCTAAACTACACACAAACATAAGGTAGCGCCAGGGTCGCTGGATGTTGATTTTCCGTAGCTGGACAAATGTAGCTTACTTTTGATAACTATCTCTATGAATAAGCCATTTGGTGAAACATGTTAGAGTTGGAGGAGCCAGTGTTTGTTTACAGCATGTTTTGACTTCGGGAATGAACATTGTCCAGCTTGTGATATCAGTCGTTTGGGCAGCAATTGTTTCTGTGAGAGCCAGTATCAAACGGCAGCGTGCTTTTTTTTTTTTGCTGGGATGGGGCTGTGTGACCACAGGACAAGGAATATGAGGGGTTGGCTGCTTTGTGAGTTTTACTTTTGATATCAGTTTGAGACCCTTTTGAGATAATTCAAAACTCACTGGAAGGGGATTTTGACCTGCAATTGACCTCTGTCTGACTTGTATTTGACCTGCTTTAGGTTGCTTTTGCATCCTTATAGACTTCTATGGGGAGAGAAGCAGTTCTGATGTTAATTATAGTGGTCTAAAAAAAAGGCTGATTTTCGAACCAAAACATATTATTGAGAATATGACTTCTTTCCCTTTTAAGATTGAGAAGATTTAAGCCCCGTTCACATTGAGCGATTTATCGCGCGGTAATTCCCGCGATATTGCGGCAATTTACTGCGCGATATCGCTCTCCAATGCTTCTCAATGGGGCAAAGGGTCCTGCTGTCGCAGGTCGTGTGTCGCTACAGCAGGACCCTTTTTGGAGCGGATTTAGCCGCGAATCAAGCTTGCTCAATGCAAGCATTTGCGCGATATTGCGCAAAATGCAAAAATCGTGCGACATACGCGCGATTTGCGAACCGCTCAATGTGAACGGGGCCTAAGTGAGGCACTTCCTTATACTGCTTGTACATTTTTTAAATCAATATTAAAGTTACAACAGCCTTGGAAGTGTTGTAATCACACATGGAAATGCTTTTAAATCATCAGAAGGATAAAGGCAAGGTCTTCATAATCCCTTGAATTTTCCCTTGTCATGTTAATATTTGATCCACAAAGCTTTTTCACTGTGTCAGAAAGCTTATTTCAGGTGGTAGGTTGTAGCGGTAAAAGCTTTTAAAGCGTCACCTATGGTCAATTTTGGGCATGGTAAATTTTTGCGATTTTGCGGGTGCGCGCAATTTTAAAGCATGACATGTTTGGTGTCTATTTACCCGACGTGACCCCGACTCTTATATTTTAGCAAAAATATGGGTGATAAATGGGTGTGGTTACTGGGGGTGTGGCCGCTATCACCAGTAGCAACTGAATGCAGAGGCAACTATTTATGATAATAAAGAGTAGATGCATAGTCCTATACAACCGGCCCTTTGAGGGTAACCATACTGCTGATGTGGCCCACGATTAATTTGAGTTTGCCACCCCTGCTCTAGCATGTCACCTAACAGAAACAGGTGACTAGCTAGTTATCACATGGCTTGTCAGTGTAGAAAAACAATAAAAACATTTCTAAACTTTAAACAGAAAAAAATTTAAACATGTTAAGATAATAAAACTAATTAAGGAATCCTGGCCATGCTCCTGATCTGTGGATTTGAGATTGTGCGAAACATAGTAGCACAGACTAATGTCCCATCGCAGTCGGATGGCACTGCTCAATATCAGAGAAGAAGGGGTCACTGACACTCCAGTATGCTGATAAATACGCCTTTGTTGACACATGCTCAGTATCACATAACACGATGTTTCATCACCACTGTTTTGTGTGATGAAGGGGACCCTGCGTGGCCCTGAAACGTCGTATTGATCAGCATGCCGGAATGCCAGTGACCCCTTCCCTTCTAGTAGCTCAGGCCACTCCATCATTGCCTCCCAGACTTCTACTAGAAGATGAATGGCATCTTGGCCTGGGGATAGTTTTATTTCCCTTTTGGATACCATGTGAAAACAATCACACCGACCAATTAAATATCTTACCCATGTCAGCTGACTCATATCCACGTTGCAGTATTGTCCTGTCAATCCTTGCAATCAGCCAACTCCCCAAAATCAAACCAATGAATAGCCGGAGTAGGCAAGCACTTAAACCAAGGATCACATTATAGAAGAAGAAGAAATAATTGAAATTATGAAAGGCTTTCCTAAAAAGTAAAAAAATGAGTTAATTAAAGAGGGAAATGATTGCCAATACTACAATTTTAAATGGCTTTATGACACCTTGCTGTGATGCTGAGTTACATTTTTTATCCATTATATTTAACAATTTAAGAGTAGTAATGGTTTTTCAGCACTTGTGGTGGAGTACGGATGATAGGTGGTTATGTTAAAACCTTTTTTCAAAAGTATTTAAAATTGATACTAGAGTAGAGCCTATGTGTTTGATTATGCTAGTGTTAGGCCCCATTCAAACACGAATGACACCCAGTGTCATGTTCGTTATGTGCATACAGAAAACCCACATAATGTATATATGTTCCTAAATATGATTCTTATGACCTTTTTAAAAGTGGCTAAATCATTCGTAAACTGCTTAGCTCACTATTGGAACGCGGTACTAGTTCTAATACAGAGCATCTCTTCATACAGCATCACATGCCATGATGCACTTGCCCTGGAACTAGCACCGCTTCAAAGTGTTGGGCAATAGCCACCTCCAGCAATGGACGTTAGCATTTGCTATGCTGATATGATCCATCCTAAGAGGTTGCTTATAATTTTACATTTTAATCCCCAAGATTACATATGTAATTGCACATACAAATCCAAATAGAAATAATACCTGTTGTTTAGAGCTAGGGGCTTCTGTTTATCTTCTGGTGATATTTTCTTTTGCAGAAAGAATTGCCCAGCTAACACAGTTTGCAGGACCATCAGCAAAATAACAAATAAAATTGTAAGGCTTGAAAAAGAAAAATCATAATTAATGGAATGTGATTTGAAGTTACAGTGAGTAATCTGTAGTTCACAGAATCATGTTTAAGGGCCTGTTCACATGATATCAGGTGCGGATCTGCAGATGCGGTGCTACTGATGCAGTGCGTTTTTGCCGCGTTTTGGATGCGTTCCAGGTTAAAAAAAAACATTTTTTTTGCTGGAGTGGGGCTGTCAGTATGTTAGCTGCAGTGCAGTGCGTTTATGACATGTTTGGCGTTTTCGTTCCATTTCCTGACCGTACAAAATGTGACATGCAGTATTTTTCTGTCGTAACCTGAACGGACTGCGCATGTGAGAACTGTAGCCCATAAAACCCATAGGGATACATTGGGATGAACAATCTGATTAGATGCAGGCATTGTTCAGGTATTTTGACAGCCAGCGGTTTTTTTTTTTTAGCTGGAGTGGGGCTTTCAGTATGTTAGCCGCAGTGCGTTTATGACATGTTTGGCGTTTTCGTTCCATTTCCTGACCGTACAAAATGTGACATGCAGTATTTTTCTGTCGTAACCTGAACGGACTGCGTACGTGAGAACTGTAGCCCATAAAACACATAGGGATACATTGGGATGCATTTTTAGTGCAGGAGCGTACGGATCAGGTCAGCACAGAAAACGGACGTCGTGTGAACAGGCCCTGAGTTCTACCCAGGTCATTTTAAAAAAAAAAATCATTATCACAGGTGATGGTACATGAGCCAACCCAAGACCTTAAATCCAACTTGAAAACCACAAAATGAAGTGGAAAAGAGCTGGCACTCTTAGGAATCCTCTTAATGGCGTTTCTGTATTAAAAAGTCATAAAAGCAGCTACAAAGGGTGCTAAAATGTTTCAGTCCCCCAAGGAACCTTAATCCTAGCAATAAAATCACAAAAATAGGAGCAATAAATACAAATACTTAAGGAACCACCCACTGACAAAACCTTCCTACATGTGTGAGCACATACCTGCTGAGTTAACCGCTTCAATGCTAAAGCAAATACAACAAATTAAGGCAATACGTCATGCCCCAGTTTACGCACAAAGAAACAGCACACTTAAAAGTGACACAGGTAAAACAAACAAGATCACACATGACATCATGTACAGCAAGACTTTAGCACAACTCGTATTATATATATAGAAAGATTCACACAATGCATGTCATCATATGCATATAGCAGAATTTCAACACAACGCTTAAAGAGAAGAGAGCAAATCATCTCGGGATCTAGCAGAAGCTAAACTTATTGCCCTTGTTAGCATCCATTCAGGATATCCCTTCACTCTCAAACGATTTTTTAAGATGAAACACTCCTTATTAAAATGCTCTTCAGTGGAGCAATTTCTTCTTGCTCGTATAAATTCCCCTACTGGGATACATCTAATAGTATGTGGGGGTAGACAACTATTTGCCAAAAGTGTAGCGTTCCCAGAGCATGGTTTTCTATAGGTCTGTGTAATCACCTGTACTATGTTCGCATTGCCCAAAAGAGTAATGTCCAAAAAGCTAATTACACACTTATGCCTAAAGCTGGCCATACACATATAGATTATCTGCAGATTTTCTATGGTCAGATGGAAAAAGTCCAACAGATTCCTCCATCTACGCTAAACTGTGTGGATGGAGGAATCTCCCACTGGGCCAAGCTTCAGTATCTTGCTAGTGGGCCCCGCTGGCTGTCAAAATACCTGAACAATCTGATTGGATGCAGGCATTGTTCAGGTACTTTGACAGCCAGAGGGGCCGGGATGCCTTGTGCACCCCTGTGCCTTTAAGGGAGGTTGGGTTTCCTCTTGACAAACCTGCACCCAATTTGATCTTTTGCCATATGTACTCCGAAGATGGAGACTCTCTAAGGCTGGACACACAGCTTACAACCATCGCAAGACTTTTGTCTTGCGATGGTTGTAAGCTTATTAAAAAAACGTACGATCTGCCCATCTTGGACAGGCAGATCGTAAGGTGTGTGGGCACCTTAAGTTTAGAGCTAGGACCGCACTATTTAGAGGTGCCTTGACGCAGCTGTGCGGCTTTCACATTTTCTGCAGAAGACGTGTATCTAAACCTCGGTTTTTAACCTTAGCGGTTAGACAGGTTTTTTTGCATGCTGGCTGGTGAGTGTGCTGGGAAAACTTTTTGCTGTTTTACATCAGTTAAATAGACACCAAACACATCAAGCCTTAAAATTGCGCCCGCCCGCGTAATCGCAAAAAATTACCACACACAAGATTGGCCATAGGTGACACTTTAAAAGCTTTTACCGCTCATCAAGTTAGAGTTAACAGTGATTCATGGCCCTAAAATTATTGCTCACACTGATGTTTGCGATTATATGTAACATAGTTACATAGTATTTGAGGTTGAATAAAGACATTAGTCCATCAAGTCCAACCTAACATGTGTGGCATAATGAGCACAATCGTCGTTTTCGCACATAGGCGCCCCCGACGCCTATGTGCGTGCATGTTTGCGCGTGTGTATATGGGGGACTTGGGAAAAAAATTGTGGGTTTTTTTTGTGTGACTAATTTTTTTGGCACTTTCATTTTTTTTCATACACTTAACTTCATTGTTATCACATAGGGGGCCTAAGAAGTCCCCTATGTGATATCAAATTACAGTGACCGGTCTCCTTTTATGGAGACATCAGGAGTCTCTAAGACCTCTAATGTCACCTAGGGACCCCCAAAGAAGCTGAGGAAGCAGAGATCTGCTTCACCAGCTTCTCTCCGGCTTCTGTAGCTGGAGAGTGACAGCTGAATGTAAAAGTGATGTAATAAACATCACTTCCGCACTTACAACACTGGAGGGGAGTTCAGAGGGAGATCGTGTACTGAACTCCCTCCGATCTCCCTGCACAGAGCCACGGTGCTGATTCAGGACCCGCACAGGGCACGGGGAGCTCGGGATCGCAGCAGAGAGGGGGGGCACACGAAGGCACAACATACAAGCAATCGGGGGGCTTTACAGATGCCGGACCGCTTGTATGTAAATAGCCAGCTATGTAAACTTTTGACAGTTTCTCGCTCGTGCGCGCCAGGTAGAGCGCGGGCGCGGGCACAAAGGACGTTTTAAGATGCCCATTCACATGTACAAGGCTCCTGTCCGGCCATTTTCCTACATTCGGCGGACGGGAGATGATTAATGAAAGAGACCTGTACAAGATCCTTAAAGGAGAACTATGGGGTTAATGCTTTTTCCCATAGTTCTCCTTAGGGTAATGGTAGGACACAAACTAGCGTCCTCCCGTCACCCTAGGCTCAGTATACCGCTAGCTGTAGCTCCCGATATACTGAGACGCCGCAGCTGAAGCGGATCCCGACAATTATGTCTGGATCCGCCCAGCTGCGTGACTGACAGCTGGCTCTGCCTATCTAGAGGCAGAGCCAGCTGTACCCGCCCCTCCCCCATTTGTTCCGCCAGTCAGCGCTGGCGGATCGTAGCGGGGAGGGGGGAATCCAGCCCCTTCCCTGTCACGGCAGAGAGCCGTGAAAGGATCGAGAGGTGAGTGAACGCCGGTATGTGTTCGCTCACTTCCCAATCTACTGAGCCGACCTGTGACAGTCTCATTGTCACAGGTCGGCTAGAACTATGAGGTGAGTAAAAAGCACTCACCCCATAGTTCTCCTTTTAAGGATGGGTGTACATTTTCTACCAGAAGGTGCCAACATTGCGGTCCATGCTTATTTCAAGCCAAATATTACTAAAGAAAAACATGGCTATCAGTTGTGGTATCTTTTCAATGTGGATTTAATTGTAACACTCAATGGGTGGTTTATGTTATTACATGCACTACCTGTGGCATCCAATATGTGGGCTGTACTATCCCCCCTTTAAGAATTCGTATAGGTGAGCATATACCCTAAATCATAATGCATTACACCTATCAAATATCTCAAAACATTTTAGGGATGTAAATGGAGGGAATATGTCCTCATTTGAGTTCCATGGTAGAGAAAGAATAGTAAAACATGACAGAAGGGGCAGTTCATATTGTAAATTCTTAGAGAGGGAAACATGGTGGATTTTCAATTTGAAATCCTGCTGTACATGATGTCATTTATTATTTATTACAAGTATTTATATAGCGCCGACAATTTACGCAGCACTTTACATAGTTGCACATTCACATCAGTCCCTACCCTCAAGGAGCTTACAATCTAAGGTCCCTATCTCACATGCATACATAGAGGGCCAACTTAGAGAGGAGCCAATTAACCTACCAGCATGTCTTTGAAGTGATTTAACCCCCTCTGCCTTAATCTGGGGCATGATGGATTTCCTTTATTTGTTGTGTTAGCTTTAGTATTGAAGGGGTTAATTCAGCAGGTATATGCTCACACATGTAGGAGGTTAATTCAGCAGGTATATGCTCACACATGTAGTTTTGTCAGTGGGTGGTTTGCATTTATTGCTCTTATTTTTGTGATTTTATTGCTATGATTAAGGTCCCTTGGGGGACTGAAACATGTTAGCACCCTTTGTAGCTGCTTTTATGCCTTTTCAATAAAGAAATGCCTTTAGGAGGATTCCTATAAGTCTTTTCATTTCACTATATTGCACACCACACTTTTTTTTTTTCATTTTTACTTCCACCGCTCCAAGCTTGCTCCTGTGATGGACTGCAATCTCAATACAAACTAGTAGTCCCCATCACCGGAGCCATTTTTAAAAATGTATTTTATTTTCTATCCGATTAACCGATTAATCGAACTTAATAATTGGCTAACTAATCGATTTTGAAAATAATCGTTAGCTGCAGCTCTATATGAGTGCCAACTCTTTTCCACTTCATTTTGTTGATTGGCTCCGGCAGAGATTCATGCTGAGCACCGCTGTCCCCATGGAGTTTTGGTTCTGAGAAGGTAGGGTGGCTTTATTCTTGCATTGAAAACCACAAACGTTTACAACCAAACATGACATTAGCATAGGTTTGCTAACATCTACTAGATAGATACCTTCTGTACTACTACTGCACTCTGAGTTTGTAACTTTCCTACCTACATATATCTCATAAGGGGTCTGAATGTACCAGTGTAACACCTGCAGTCCAGATGGTTTGTGGGTACCAAACCTGATGCAGACCTAGCATTTAAAAAATAACAGTGCATTTAAAATCTAGCATTTAAAATCTAGCATTTAAAAGATAACAGTGCATTATATAAAAAAAAAAAAAAAATACTGAAAATCTTTGTGTGTTACGCTTGTAAACAGTGATTGGTTTTAGGTAGAATGGGCTATCCACTCAGATCTTCAGCCAACTTAGTGCTAGATCCCCAATCTTACCTGTTCTGGAAAGGGCACAATTACGCTAGCATATAAAATAACTTTTTTTTTAACGCAAACACTGTAAAAAAATAGTGCATACATGCACACTTGCAGAACTATGTGCCTTTTCCATAGTGCAGGACCTGTGATTCTCTATGCCCTCTTTGTTTCAGCTCTGCTGACTAAACAGCTCAAAGGTTATAGGCTTTTCATAGCTGCATTTTTCAATCGAGTAACAAGTGGTTTACAATAGAGTGGGATACCAGGAGGATTAGAAGGGGAAAGAACCACCTTATTATTTACCCAGCTCTTGGTAAAGAATAAAAAAAAAAAAAATTCCCACAGAAATCCTCCTGTGAGGGAATGATGATATCACTGTCCTTAGATGGTAGCACCCCTTAATCACCTCCAGCTGATGACGAAAGGACTCTACACAATGGAATATGGATAACATTGTAAGCTCTCACGAGCTACCTTCGGTACTGAAATTGTATTGTTAATTGTATTGTCTCCTTCAGTTTTGTAAAACGATGCGCAAACTGTTGGCACTATGTACATCCTGTATTATAATAATAACTATAACATAAAATACTGATAATGGTAAAACAGATTTACAAGAAAGCATGCACAATTTTAAAATTGTAATTTTAAAGTGTTTGGATTAAAAAAAGATAATTAAATTCTGCTTTAATTGTAGACTGGTCCTTATAGGTGCTTTTTAGTCATACACAGCACTGACACACATGTGCAGTATGTTGTGGGGAGGGGGCAATCTCCATTACATTGTGTATAAGCAATCTTCAAAAATGTTAATAGCTATTGTACTTTCATAAAATTATTAATTAAAACATCTAAAATACACATTGTTCTTACATGGAAATTCCGAGGCCTCTTAGAAATACCAGAGCTTGTCCGGATTTTAATGGAACAACAAATGCATAAACAAAAGCCATGCCGAACATGCACTGGACTATGTGGAGTATTAGGTAACCTGAAATATAAGACCAGCATTTATTCAGTCTAAAGAACAGAACACAATCAAATTCTTCTCTACTTAGCACAGAAGGCTTACCCCATAAAATATATGCTACTTGCCAGCCAGTATATCTTGCTATAGCAGCCTGCAACATGACAAAAAAGGAACATTTACATTTATTTTTTATCAACACAGCATGCTTATGAATTTCAGTATATATAGTAGTTGCTTAAAATGTAAATACATTGAAAACCAAAACCAATAAATGTGCAGTGGCTAAAAAGTTATTCCAGGCAACAAATAAAACCAATATGTGCGCTACTAACGGTATCTAGAAAAGGCCGCCCGGGAGAGAAACATTTCCTCCCGGAAAGGTTTAATCTGTTCAATGCGTTTTTTTTCTTTCTCTTCTGCCATCGGGAGCCACGGCCTGTCCGTCGGTCAGAAAATAAAAACAAAGGCATACGAATGCATAGCTAGATTACTATTGACTATTTCACTTTGCAATAGCCAATAGCAAACTAGCTAATGCACCCGCCCACTGCTGCTTTCAATCAGCAGAGGGGAACCTGAATTTTTCTATCAGGTCCTCTTCTGGTGAATGAAAGCAGCAGAGGGCGGGTGCAATAGCTAGTTTGCTATTGGCTATTGCAAAGTGAAATAGCGAATAGGAATCTAGCTATGCATTCTTATGCCTTTTTTTTTTTAATTCTGACTGCAGCTGTCAGAATACTAAAAAAAAAAAAAAAGCCTGCAGATACCAAAGAAGCTATTGCTTCCTGCGCTCTATCTGCCATCATTTCAGGGGGGTGCTCTCTCCCAGCCCCTCCCTGAAATGAGAGGGACACCTCCCTGAAATTGCTTCTTTCAGGTTGGGATCCCTGTGATGGGGGTACAGTCAACAATAATAAGATGACAAATGGTCTACCCCTTTCCCACTCTATTGAGGAAAAAAAAGGTTTAGCTTAGAGAGAGACAACCTGCTGGATTCTTCTAGTCAAATTACTCTTTGGTCTGTTCCTATAGGACAACAGAGAAGTTGGAGCCTGTTTTTCTAAGATGATAAGGAGAGCTGAAAGTACAGTGATTCCACTTTTGATTATTGACCTTCTTGCTCTGTTTGCATTAACCATTTTTCTTAACTTTAAGCATGCCGCTGAATTAAGTTGCATATTCTACAGTGCAACTATCTGTTTCACTATGTAACAGGATTTTAGGGGTGCCACCAGATTCAGGTAAGAGCTGTACTCGCATACTTATTACAGTCAACACTTTCGTGCGCACTACATGATAATAGAAGCTTGCAAAAGAGCGAAACCTGGTAATAATCTCTGCGCTTTCAGAAAATATATGGTTTGGGGGGTCTTTTACAAACGCTAGCAACGCAGCAGTTGAAAATCAAATCAATAGGAAAAAATTGCAGAAAATTCAAAAATGGCTTGGGCAGCTGATTTGAAAAATGTTCCGGAGGGCTTGGCAGCGAAAGGGTTAAACATCGACTCAAGATATTGCCTATTCATTTTCTGACACAGCATACCGGTGCAAACATTTACACTGAAAAGAAACTTACCACTGACTGAGCAGGTGAAGGATTGTGACATTTTATGGGAAGAAACCCCTTTTCCCCAATCTGGAGTCTCTTCATATGTTTTCTGTGAAAAAAAGGAAACAAACTTGATTTGTTGTACAAAACTTTCAATAATGTCTGTGCACCTGTCTAAACCCAAATACAGTGGTACCTCGGCTCACCAACTTAATTCCTTCCACGATTCTGGTCGCGAACCGAATTGGTCGCAAACCGAATCAAATTTCCCCATAAGGTTCAATGGAAATAAGGTTAATCCGTTCTGACCCCTATGAACGTGGTCTAGAACAGAATAAGATTTTCACATAAGGTTCAATGTAAATAAGGTTAATCCTTTCTTAACATTCTTGTCACCTTCATTACCGCTCTGCACTTTCTTTTTACCCCCATGCTTGTTCTGCACTTTCTTTTGAGCCATGCTGGATTGAATAATACTGTACAGTACTGTATGTGCTAAAAGGCACACAAAAAAGCTTCACAGCAAGTGTGCACAGGTCTGTCTGCAACCACAATCTCGACTAGAGGAAGCCACGACCACGTGCCAGAGCAGGGAAGTTGGCCGCGGTCGTGTTCATCACCTGATTTGGAGATCGCGAACGGAAGCAAAATTTTGCCGAACTTCCTGTTCGCGAACCGAATTGTTCGCGAACAGAAGCGTTCGTGAACCGAAGTATTACTGTATCCCTCACAGCAGCTGTGCCAAAGTGATCTAACCACCCATAAATATATACATAAATAAATATAGCGCCACGCTTTAAAAAAAATGGTAAAAAAAGCTAAATTGATAAATATCTAACCCCAAAATAATTAATGTAAAGAGCCAAAGTGCAAATAAAATCTTCAAAGTGCATAAACAATTAGGATGACAACTCCAATTAATATTCACAATAAATATACAGCTGCCAATATGAGACAAACTCAAATGTCCACAAAAGTGCCATTGCGTATTAAATGTCCAAAGTATATCAAATATGCGTTCCAAAGGTGCTCATTCAATCCTCCTTCCAGATTCAATAGACTCACCAGAGAGGATGGACCATTATTATTGATTGGTCTCCTCTACATACGACTCCCCCAAAAAGCGACCACCATACACCAGCAGATGCTTTCCCCGACTCCCCTTATACGGCAATGGCAGAAGAAAAGATAATAACAGATGTTCCCATATTGTAAGATTGTTAAAACTGTTTATTAAAATGCAAAACAATAAAAACACACAATATTAGGTGCTTAGCCAGCGCCGCAGATCTGCAAAGTATAACAATCATCCCATTCTTCTAGTTTTGGTCCTGTATATTTATTGTGAGTAATAATTGGGCTTGTCACTCTGGGCAGAAGAAGACTTAACCTATGCCTGGTTGCTAGAGCGGTCGCTGCAGCCTCTCCCCCTTGCTCTGGTGGTTTAAGAACCTGTGAGTCCTCACGTTCAATACAAGGGGATGTGAGAAAGCAGAGGGACATTACACCTCCAGAGCGGCAGGGGGAAAGGCTGAAGAGACCAATCTAGCAGCAAGGTGGCATTGAGGTTTGGGTTAGTATAACTTTGTTATTTTAAACCCTAGACCAAAATGTGCACTTAACCCTTGCAGTGCGGGGGTAACCCACTGCAAGGGTTACATTTCCTTCTGCCCAGAGTTTTTGAATGGTTGATGCACTCTGAAGATTTTTTTTTTTGCACTTTGCATTAGTTATTTTGGGGTTATATATTTATCAATTTACTTTTCATATTTTTTTTTCTATAACACCGTGCAATATTTATGTATGTAAAACCAGATCTTTAATCAGATCTTTAGAAATCTATTTTCCGAGCAGTAGTAATGAATAGGCCCAAAAAACCCTCTAAAGATAAGGTAAAGGTAAATAGGCTTGCCTTGTCATTAGTTTAATCTCATTTACCCAGACTGGTTATAGTAAGGTGGGCTTAAATTGAACAAGAAGCTGTCCATTAACCATAGACTAACAATAGGTCTGAAACATCTGATACATTTTGGAATAAATGGCTCTCAGTGATGGTTAACGTTTTTGAGCCCGAGTTCCCAAACTGCAACGCAAAATCAATGTATTTATCTCAAAGTACCAACACTGAAAATAAGTTTGGTATTGTGTTTTCGTTTGAGCACTGAGGTTTAAAAACCTTTTTGCATCACTGACTGGCAAAATAGGGAAACACAGATATTCAAACATTTCTACACTTACACAAACAAACACACATAACCACACATTCATAAACACACACATATCAGCAAGGCCGGATTTACTCCTCAGAAGCCTGTAGGCAGAGAAATTTGAAACGCGGTCACACAGCCCTGGTCAGGCCAGTAGTACTGTAAAAAAAATTGCAGACTGCAGACCAGAACCAAAGTACGGCAGACCTGAGACCAGAACCAATGCACGTCAGACTTCCGAGCACGGCCATACTAATCACTCTAGTGGCGCCATCACTCACAAGAAGGAGTGATTCATAAGGTCTGCATCTGCAAGAGATGCAGATCATGCTGATCCTCCACTGGACCACCACTACATGATTTTAATTTAATATATTGCCGGTTCGGCAATGTATTAAATAGGATCTGGGCACCTTCCAGGTTTAAAGATGGTCGCCATTCGCGGTGGCCATCTCTAAAAACTTAATGTGACGCAGAGAACGGTGGGACGCCGAAGGCCCGTGCTGAGAACCCCAGGTGAGAACCTGGCATGTGCAGGCCCTGGCAACCAGCACCTAGGCTCGCATGCCACCAGAGAGGCCTCTGCGTGCCCTCTGTGGCACATGTGCCATAGGTTCGTCATCGCTGCTCTATCATATAAGGCTGTATTCTGTGCTTTAAAGCAGCCAGGTGCCTAGTTGGCCCTGGGCAAAAAGGAATAATCTGCATGGTAGATCATGCATGGTCTTCATGGTCATCCCAGTGTAGTATCATTACCGTATTTGCCGGCGTATAAGACAGGTTTTGAAACCTTAAAACATCCCCCAAAAATCGGGGGTTGTCTTATATGCCAGGTACATACAGAAGGATATGGTATACTGTATGTAGCTTTGGCTACATACAGTATAAAGCACTGAGCCAATCACGGCAGGCTTTGTATTAATGAATACAAAGCCTGTATTCATTAATACAAAGCCTGTATTCATTAATACAAAGCCTGCCGTGATTGACTCAGCGGAAGATGGAGGACACAGCGGGGATCGTGGACAAGGTAAGAGACTGTTATCCCGATTGTTGCTCGGGGTTACCGCCTATGGTACTGAAAATTAACCCCGAGCCACACTCGGGAATACCACCATGGATGTTAGTGGGTGCATTGAAACATTATTTTGGGCTATACTCGTCTTATACGACGAGTATAACCCAAAACCTATATTTTAACACAAAAAGTAGGGGGGTCATCTTATACGCCGAGTCGTCTTATACGCCGGCAAATACGGTACATAGTATCATTACATATAAACTCAATTTGTTTTGTTTTTTTGCAATTGTGTCAGAATTGAGAGATGCAGATACCTTCTATTTCATGAGTGATTTTTCAGTACTACTAAATTATATGCTAAATTATATAAATAAACCAACAACTTCCTTACACAGGAAATAATAATGAGCATTTATACATAGGAAATAACCAAAGCCATAATGTTTTAAGTTTGAGTAAACAAGTTAGAATCAATTTAATTATGGAAGGATAAAATATAGAAAAAGCAATACATTTCTGAACATCGAGGTCTTACCTGTAGCAGACTAAAATGTGAAAGACATACGACACAGAGACTGCACATGATAACATAGTGGTGAAATACCAGACACCTGAAGAGGATTAAAATACAAAGATTTTATTTATTGGATGCCAAGGCAAATATATTTGTACCGTACGTGCAGCAATCCTTATCTTTTGTCCTTTGGATTATGGCTTGACAGCCAACTAATGTAATTAATACTTCTAGCAGTATACAGTGCAGGGACCTAGAGGTTGCCCTTTCTATGCCCAAATACTGGGCTATTCTGATCTGACAAAGTTATGGCAATTCTTAATAATGGTGTACTTCTCTACCCTCTAGGTGCTTGCACTTTATATATGTGGGTAGCTTATTTTTACTTAGAGTTACTTTAACATATGAGGCACTGATTATTGTTCTTGGTCTGATTACAAATATGGAAAAAAGCTATAGTTTTTAATGACAGATGTATTTAAAGTGACATTAAAATCCCCCCCCCCCTCAAACAAAAGCTGCCGTAAGGACTAGGGTTGCACAGATACCAAGTACAGTACTCGATACAAGTACGAGTGCATGTACCGATACTTTTGAGCTCCAAGACTACACTAGAGAAAAATTCAAAAATTAGGAGGCAGCTGTCATTTGTAAGGAGCACACGGAGCTCCTGGGATTTGTACATCTCTGTTTTAATGTACGATTTTGTTTTTATAAATGTAAAAAAAGTGATGCACAGATACCAGTTTTGCGAGTATGAGTACTGGTACTTGCCGAGTACTTACAAGTACGAGTACTGATACATTTTTGTTTATTGTCATGTGACAGTTTTTCTAAAGCAATACAGACTAATGATTTCAGGACAGTGGTGGAGTGCCAGAGCCCGGTCCTAGCTGCAACCGCTGCAGCCAAGTATCGGCACTGGTACTCGAAACGTATCTGTGCATCCCTAGTAAGGACCTAAATAATGCCTCTTGATCTGATCATCTTCTTCCTTCCGCTTGTATTCAGCAATCCCTCTAGCACTGGTGCCAGTCTCTGATCCAGCGCAGACTCCTTGTGTCCCATGCTGTCTGTCCGACGTGCACACTTACGGCTGAGTGCATTCACCTCCACTGTGTCTCATCTCTTCTCCCCGCTTGTGATCTCTACTGAGCATGTGTCTGCCCCATCCTCCTGCACGGCCGCTCAAGAAACCGATTTCTACAGATGGGAGCTAGCACCGGAGACAGAGGTAAGCTTTTACCTCTTTGGTAACTTTTTTTATTTTTCAAAATGATTTGGCATATATCTACTGCTCGCTAGCAGTGGATATATGTAAAAAAAATAAACTTTATTACACTTTAACTATAGAAATGAAAAACACAGAGCTTATTCTTCAAATGATTGGATGCTTGAAGAGAACACAATGAACAATCTGGCCCAGGTTATTTCATATTCTAGCCACAGCATCATAACAAGTCACCAGAACTGTGGCAGGAAGCAAGAAGTACAGCTCCTGCTACACTTTCCAGGGGCAGCTAAACACAACATTTACAATAGTTTTCGTCAAAACAAATAGTGCATAAAGGGTAATGGTACAAAAAAAAAAGCCCCGCTGAACTTTGTTTATTCAGCTAAATTCAGCAAAATAGTCTTAAAAAGTTTGTTTTGTTTAGACAGCAGCAACATTAAATATAAATTAGTAAATTTATAGTTAACTTTACTTAACATAATATTCTTAAAATACACACAATAATTGTATTATTGTCTTTATTATTGATTGAATATATACTTCGTTTGAATTTTTATTTTTGAACATGGTCGCAAAGGCAGGACAAGTACAGTGGAGGGAACTCGACCGTGAAATTTTATGAACGATCAGCTGTTCCCGCGCATGCGCAGTGAGCCGATTACACATTCCACCACTGTCAAAGTGGGCGGGATTACGGTGGAATGTGTGACCGCGTCACTGGTCACACATTCCAACGTAGTTGAAAACTTTGATAGAACACAGGCAGCCTGTTCTGGGAGGATCTGCTGCGTCTTGTCCACAGCTCTGCTCTCCGCACAGGCTATGTACAGTGTGTAATGATGTCACCGATAAGGTAACATCTGGGTATACAAAGGCATTTGGTGCACACAAGGTGGATATAAAGTATAAGGAGCTATTGAGGAATATATTTGAATGAAAATCTTTGTGCCTGTAGTTCTGCTTTTAAAGGGAGCTCTTTACTGTAGAAGCACTAAAAATGTGAAACTACTCCCTGAAGTAGTATCAGTTGTGTCAGAGTGTTAATAAATATCTTCAGTGAACATAAAGTCCAGGGCAATGAGAATTCTTAATGATTCAAAATGATACACAAATATAGGCTGAATTTGATGTTTTAAAATGAAAGAGAGAAGCTGATTGGTTGCCATGTACAGCTGCTCCATAATCTGCCTGCTCCAGTTTTGATGAATTCCCTTCTATGTGTCCTCTCTACATTTTTATTGCCCTTTACTTACATGTAATGAACACATGCTAAAGTAAAGTCATTGGGGGTAGTTCATCAAAACTGGAGCAGAAACAATTGGGAGCAGTTGTCCATGGCAACCAATCGGCTTCTATGTGTCATTTCAAAACAAACTGAAGGTAGAAGCTGATTGGTTACTATGGACAAATGCTCCAGATTATGTCTGCTCCAATTTCCCCCACTGTCTTATGTTGCCACTTCTGGGCCTTGGTGTGCACTTTACAAACAGTAGGCTGCAAATTAAAATATTTAATCTATTGCATTTATTTCTAATTTCAATGCTCCTTATACTTAGGAGAAGAGAAAGTAAAAACTGGTAAAGGAAGTCCATGAAGGTTTGAACAACTTCTGCATCTAAAAATGTTGGAAGGATATTATATGACAGATAGTCACAGAACTGGAGGTGTTGTAAATTATTATTATGATTATTATTGATGATTATTATGATTATTATACAATTATAATTCACAGTAAACACTAGCTCAATCGAGACCTAAAATAAAAAATATTGCACCTGCTGCTTACCTACTAAGTTGCTATTGAATTCCTTAAATGAGGCAACGGAACTATTGTATCCATCCCAAGATACGTCAGCTGTCTGTGCTTCTAGCCGTGCCTCGAAGCTCTGCAACAGACTCACACCGAATCTAAATACACTGTACTCTATAGTGACCAACTGTAAAAGAAACATGAAAAAAAAATTTAAACAAGTTGTGTGAAAATAAAACCATTTAATATTATAAAAACTGAAGCTATCTAATACCATTACATTGTATTATTATATATGTGCTCATTTTGCCACAAGAAAAATATTTACTTTTACAACTTTTGTGTTCACAGCCATAGGTGCGTATGTCCCATGTTATATATTTAAACAATAAAAAAAAGAATAAAAAAGTATTCTTTTTTTTAATTGTTTAAATATATAACATTTTTAATGCACTTTATTTAACATTTCTGATAAAATACCTTCAGGCAGTTACTAATTTTTGCAAGAAAAAACGAACATTACAAGCTAAATGATAAAAGCTTTTTTTTTTTTTAAAGTAACACTAATCAGCTTGTTAATCACTTAGCACTTGTTATGTAGTGCCTCCTGATTTTACTTGATTATTTGTAATTGTAATCATCCACCCTGGAGTAGAGGAGCAGGAGCCAGTTATATGGTAGCTGTCAGATATTCCCTGCAGCCTCATGGGGTTTCTTGGAACTGTGATTATGAACTTCTTTGTTCTCTTGTTGGAGAGAAGGTCACATGCACATGGGCCTCCTGTGCTTAACACAGGAGAAATTGATCTGAGAAGTGTAAGTAAACCAAGGCCTTATTCACACTTGCTTTGTCAAACCTGAGTTTATAGCACATTTTAAAACACATATAAATGCAGGCAATGAGTTTTCAATAGCATCATACAGAATGGACATTTAGGCTTCGTTCACACTATGCAATTTTAGATTCCTGTGGCAGGAATCCAAAATGTCCCGTTTAGCTGCAGTCAGAGGGAAAGTGTTTTCCATTTCTATGCAGATCAGCTGCAACTCAAAATGGGAAGAAAATATGATGAAAAGTTCTGCATGGCTACATGACTTTCTGATATTGTCACTAGAATTCCTGCTCATAACCACTGTATACAGAACCTTCACATTGGTCTATATGCTCAGCACAATACAAATCCAAAGCAATTGCAGACAGATGCAGCCAGGGGTGTAACTAGAAATCACAGGGCCCCATGGCAAAATTTGAGACCTGAGATCCCCGCACAGCCACCTGAGACCCCACACAGCCCACCTGACACCCTGCAGGGCCCACCTGAGACCCGCGCAGCCCACCTGAGATCCCACACTCTCTGCAGGGTCTCAGGTGGGCTGGTTGGGGTCCCTTTACCTGCTCCTCCGCCAGCGCCACTGATGGGCCTCTTACTCCACCGCTGCCACTGCCCGGCTGCCTACTCCACCACCACAAACGCCCGGCCTCCTTCTCCACCGCCGCAACTGCCCGGCCTCCGCCACCGCAGGGCCTCCTTTACTTCAGCTGCTGGCTGTCTCTGACTCAGCAGTGGCTGTGAGCAGGATCACACTGTTGCGCATTCCTCCTCACAGCCGCCAGTGACAGTCCTGATGCCATAACGGCAAAGTTGGCCTGCGCGGCATCAGAAGGACCCCTTTGTTACTGGTCCTGGCTGGGCCCCCCTGTGCTCCGCGCCCCCATAGTGACCGCCTTGGTTTACTATTGCAATAGGTCCGCCACTGCATGCAGCAATATACATCCATGCAACACAGTGGAATGCAAAGTCTATGGAATGAAGGCTGAGGCCTATTGATAGAAGGCCACCTTCTATCAGAGTCTGAGAGGACTTGATGAGCTTTGGGACCGTACAACAATCACCCCCTTTGCACGGCTGTTTGGCGAGTTTTAGGAATCCAGCTGGATTAAGACAGTCTACTGTGACTTACAATGTAAAGGCAAAACAACGACAACACAGTAGTGCCAATCATTCTGCTCGGAAACTTAAAATTTGGATCCCATGTGTAGATCTTCTTTTCAAACCAGGTTTTCTTCACCCTGCAATAAAAATAATGTTTCCCATTAGAAGTATGTAAAATATATCGAAAAGGAGAAAAAAACCCAAGGTAAATGGTTCTCAGGATTAAGAATGTGATAAACTAAATAATGTTTAAAATGCCAAACTTTTTTTTTGATAGAGTAGGGAAAGGTTAAAACCCCTGTCAGGTTTATTTTTTGCTGTCTATGTTCTGTTGGGGAGATTTCCCTTCATTTGCTCTCCTGTAGACACAGCAAACAGAGAAAATCTCTCCAAAGTAAGGGAAATCCTCTTGCGGCAAGTGTCCCTAGCTGGACATCTGGTTTTTTTCCAACTACACCTGGAGGTTGTCAAAACGCTGCAACCGAGATCGAAGTGCTGGCTTATTGGAGGAAAGGGGAGAGAGATGCCTAAATAGGTGTTCCGTGGACTCGTCGATGGAACTAAAGTAATAGAGACCCGCTTATTATTAATATTTTTCTTGCTTTGAAAGAACTCTGCCTACCCTCCAATCCGTTCTATATATGAACATTGTGAACTGTTGTTTTTAAGCCGATCTTAAGTAGTCTACAAGAACAAGTGAATACGGCCTAATATATATTTTATGTTATTCAAAATATATAGAAAGAGCTCTGCCATCAATTTCTGTTGCAAATCAGACCAACTGATTAACCCTACTTTTTGTATTCCATCGATTGTTTGCGATTTTTCTATCAATTGTCACAAACACCTTAATTTTTGATTATACTAGTTTTTCAGATTTTCTGGTTATACACTTATGTTTACACCGATTGCTGACACTTAACAATAGATAGGTCTATTGTCTGTGATCATTTTTCTTTTATTTTTCTTTTAATGTTCTACACAGTCTTATGTATTACAGAATTTTATGAAATTCACTATCACGGTATTCAGTACTAAAACAACATTTTATGGTATGGACACCAGCACACTTGTACGAATGGTTTAAAATAGCTATAGCGCAACATATTGGCTCACATTGATCACGTTATATACATTGTTGCAGCTGGTAATTTTAGATTTCTCATCCTAGCGCAACTAAATTTGGTGAATATGGACATTTATCTTGTATCTGAGACAACTCACAATTTTGGATTTCCACTCACATCCAGTCGTGGTGGTGGTCAACAGTACACATAGAAAGAGTGAATCTCTGCAGTCATTAGGGATGTAAGAGCTAAAAGGAGATTGTAATTCAGGCACAAAGATCTCTATGAGAAGTCTAAGAAGCTAAATTGGGTAATTCAACTTGTTTAGCCTTACCTATAAAGTGTACGTCAAGTCAAAAACTTTTCAATTAGATAGATTAGATTTTTTTCTGCTACCTGGGCCTCACTTAGAGAGATTTATACACAGTGCCAGTCCTGCTATGCAATGGCTTCAGGAGACAGGCAGTGACAGAAAATCTGCAAGAGGGACACAGATGTAGCACCCCCTGTGGTGGGCTTAAAAGGCAGGGTGGACTGACATTTTACCTTAGCCGGTTGTTCGATGCAAGTGTAAAGTTGGGCGCCAGTCACTTTAAGGATTTCTTTTAAAGGTTCCCAGCTTTACACTTCAGAAGACTTTTATAACTGATTGCATTAACACTGTGTATTGTAGAACAGGGACGTGCGGTTAGGGGAGGCAGGTGAGGCATCGATCAGTGACGAGCAAGTGAGGGACAGGGAGGCTCCTCTCTGTCTCCTCCCTTCCTCCTCCCCACATAGCTTGGTTACCGAGCTGGGGCGGGGCTTTGACGGGACAGGAGCTTTGGCAGGAGGGGGGTGGAGCTTCGGTGGGATGGGGGATGCCTCACCCAGCACAGAAGGCATGGCACCTCACTGTTGTAGAACCTTAGCTGGTTAGCAGACATAGCACAGAATTCTCTAGGCGAGACCTTTCCTGCAGGCTGTGGTCCCACCCTAGGAGGTAAGATTTGTCCTCACTGATCCTCTCGATGGCTGTCCTGGAAGATGACTGGGGAAAACATGAGTTGATTACCTGATAACTCTGTTTCCAGGAATCTTCCAGGACAGCCAGTCCCCGCCCTTGGTGTGTATCCAGGTGGCATCCGTGGTTGGATGAAGGAGGGGATACTTTTGTGCATGGGGTAGCCTTCGGTCCTAGAGGTTACTGACTTGGGATGGAAGGAGTCTATTTATTTAATGTGGTTGATGTGTTTCCTGTTGCAGGCAGGCGGAGCCTATATCTCGATGGCTGTCCTGGAAGATTCCTGGAAACAGAGTTATCAGGTAATCAACTCATGTTTTCTGCAAGCTCCAAGCCCATCCTGGCTTCTCTGGCACCTCAGGCAGATGAAGTTAATCCATGGTTCTCTATCTAAGGAACAGTTTCAGACCCCAACTGGGTTCATACCTGACCACCTGCAGGCCTGGTCAGACAGCACAACACTCTATGCACTTGTATGTTATGTACTATATTGGGTGATATGAATTATTAACTACTTCCTGGTGTAGTGTTAGTTTGGACTCTAAAGTGGAATGCTTCATAGGCAGTCCCCCCTCTAAAGCGGAGGCAAGTGATCTTCTAAGAGCCATAGGGATTACATGACATGTTACTTTAGAGAACACCCCTTTTGAGTCTGGTGTTGAGTCTGAAGTTTGCATCGAAACATGTCAAGGGACATGTGCTCCATCCATCACTTAGGCCTACCTGGTTTACCCACCCACTGACTCCCATGGTATATCACCTTGTACAGACAACAGTTATTAAAATTAGTCCATATTAACTTTGCAAATACTGACACATATATTAAGGAGCCACATGATAACTTTATCAGCATATTTGCCTTGAAGTGACATATCTCATACATAAAGCTGAGATTGCATTTCCATGCATGATTTATCATAGCTGCAAACTGAATACAAAAATGACTTGGTGGAAATATGTGGGATCTCATTTATATGGATTACGCTGCATTGAAGTTATGCATATTGAAATTAGTTTGCTTGAATGGACTTGAACTGCATTTATTTCTGAGTTACATTGATAGACTATATGGAAAGGCGTGTGGTCACATGTCAAATACATAAGACATCACTGAAATCTGCCTTCTATCCTAAAACCTAAACCAGTGCAAGCAGATGTGTGAATACCCCTCCGGGTTTACAGACAAACAAAGCAAATACAGCACTAAGTGATTAATATATATGCAATGATGTGAAAACGTATCTTCTCTGTCAAATGAATACACATTAGAACAATCCATAAGTTGAAGATATTAAACTAAAAATTACCATAAGCAAGGGATAATATATAATAATATAGTATACTGAGACACCGCAGCTGAAGCGGATCCCGACAATTATGAAGGAGAACTGTGGGGTAAGGACTTTTCCCCATAGTTCTCCTAAGTGTAACGGGAGGACACAAAGTAGCATCCTCCTGTCACCCAAAGCTCAGTATAGCGCGAGCTACAGCTCGCGCTATACTGAGACACCGCAGTCGGAACGGATCCCGACAATGCTGTCTGGATTCTCCCAGCTGCGTGAGTGACAGCTGGCTCTGCCTATCTAGAGGCAGAGCCAGCTGAACCCGCCCCCTCCCCGTCCGTTCCGCCATTCAGCGCTGGAGGATCGGACAGGGGAGGGGGGGTAATCCCTGCAGGGAGCCGTGAGTGACAGTCACGGCTCTCTGCACGGATAGATCGAGAAGTGAGCGAGCGACGGTATGTGTTCGCTCAGGTCCCGATCTACTGAGCCGACCTGTGACAGTTTCACAGCCGACCTCTGACAGTTTCATTGTCACAGGTCGGCTCAGATTATGAGGCTGGGTGAAAATCACTCGCCTCATAATTCTCCTTTTAAAATGACACTAAAAGGTGTTAAATCTTAAAAATACATTCACGTACCCTATTAACAAAAATGTATCTTATTTGTGCATCACTCAGCTGTAGATCCTCAAATAATCTCTGAATTGGTGCTGACACTGTCCTTACTTTTTGAGGGTGGCTACTTTTGTTCCCCATGGTCTCTGTGTGTGTTGTAGAGTAGCCACCACTCCAAGCTCACTCCTGTGATGGACTACAATCTCAATATAGTAAGTAGTAAAGTAAATGTGAGATTGTAGTCCATTACAGGAGTGAGCTTGGAGCGGTAGCTACATTACAACACACACACGGACCATGGGGAACAAAGGTAGCCACCCTGCAGAAGGAAGGACAGTGTCAGAACACATTTAGGCCTTGCTCACACCGAAAGCGGTGTGCTTTATATATTTACATTTATATATATTTACTATTTGTATACACTTTTCTTAGAAACTTAATTTTGTAACATTTAGAAAACAGTTCCTTATATTACCATTAGTTTACAGAACTGGGCAGCTAAACAAATCTGTGGTCATACAGTAAAGGGCGATCCAATTAAAGCTAAATGCTATGAATGGTGTTTAACTGAAAATAAAACATAACCTAAAATGGTATTAAGTGCTTTAAGTATAATGCACAGTGTGCTAAAACGACACCCAAACTTACTCTATAGGTTTTCTGAAGAGTCTTTTTACATGCTCAGCTTGATGGTTTGGTAGAAAACATATTTCTTCCTGGAGCAAAAATAGAAATGGTAAAAAAAAAATATTAGAAGGTAAAATAAAACAGAATCAAGCATCTGGTTTAAGCAACTGAACAAAAATATTTTTAACATGATGCTAATGTAAAACTGACATTCAATATTTAATGTGTCTGAACTGTATCTGAATTAAGGTTTTATTCACTTCCTAAAAGCAACTATAAGGGCTCATGAACACGGGTGTATTGCAGAACAAATACAGATGTATTTTCATATAGCGTAAAATTGTCCTATATGTGCGGTGCCCAGGAGCTGCAGCTACTGTGGTTTTCTGTCCATTACATTGTATGGGCAGAAAAGCCTGTACTTGGGTGTACACCTGCAACGGCATTGGTGCGCACACAGTGGTATGTTTCTGAGCGCTGACGTTTTTTGTATTAGAAAACAAGTGCCAGTGTTTGTGGGCGTACACCTGAGTACAGGGTTTTCTGTCTATACGTTGCTATCGACAGAAAACCAGAGGAGCTGTGGCTCACAGGTGCCACAAATACAGGCGTATTGTACGCTGTATGAAAATATGCCTGTGTTTGCTGTGCAATACATGTGTGCATGAGCTCTTAGCGAACCTAGTAGCAAACAGAACCATGATAACTGCAGGAATCTGCTGACGTGTAGCTAGTGTGGCATGGACCATTGTCACAGAGGTAGAGACCAAATGCTGACTATTGCGAGGGTGTTAGCTCAGCAGCGAGTATGTGTGACTCTCTGGATGAGTTCACCACAATAAATAGGCACAGAAAGCAACAATTTTTCAGGTGAAAACACACGTGCAGTTTATTTACAAACAAAATTAGTAAAAGAACATGACAATAAATCCTTGCTTCTTGGCGACTGACTACACACAATTTCCTTCCACTGTCTATCAACTAGGTGCAACCTTGTGCTGCCCTTGGCACCTATCTCCCTACTGAACAAACTGCCACACAGGCTGTGTCTCAGCTCACAGTTTGGGTTATTCCACCATCATTCAATTTCTAATTTGATACAATGATTAATTGTTCAATGGTAGTGTTGTCCTTAAGGGGCTGATGTATAAACGTTTTTTCCAGTGTATTGCTGGGCAAATGCCTTTTGCATGTCATTCTACCACTAGAGGGAGCTGAGGGGCATAGGAATTTCCTATGTTTCTTGGCTGCTTCTAGTGGCAGGAATGCTGTGTAAACAGCATTCACCCAGCTATACCCTGGGCAGATCCTTTATACATCTGCTGCTAAGTGTTTTGCATTAAGAAATCCATACTTACATTTCTGATGTCAGCTCCAAGCAGTATTCTAATGGACTTTATAAACTTGTGAACAAACCGTCCCATCAAGAAGATTAAGCACAAGAGAGATGGCCAATAAAAAATGACCTTTTCATATTGACCTACGATCTGAAAAACCCAATAAAAGTGTAACACGTTTATACTGTATAAAGATAAAAGGAAATGCATAAATCTTTCACTGTGTATCTGCAATCTCTAGTATATAACTGAAGATAAAGTAAACATTTTACAGTGAAAATAGCGTAAACTTAGAGAAGTCCTGAGACTCTATGAAAGGATCTATAGTACTTACCTCCCCATGAGGGCATGATGCAATGTCAATCACTGTGACTACAAACCTAAAAACATTTCTGAAATTACTACAAATTGAAATATGTACAAATATATTCATAAATACTTCAGACTGTGTTAATGACTGTTGTACCCATTATGATCATTGAACAAATGTGAACAGGTAGCATAATCAGCTTTATTATCTACAGGAAAATATGCAAAGTACAAAATCAATACACACCAGGTAAGAGTATATAGAAATCCTGTAAGGGATCCAATTATTGTATTGCTTGTAGAGAGACATGCAAAAATTGGATAATAGGACAATCCAACTTCAACAGCTCCCGCTAAAAGGCCAAGTGCTAGAAAATAAATAGAAAAAGGATAAATATCTGTAAAACTATGCATAAATTAATTCTACACTAAAATCAAGAGCAATAAGTAAATCAATGAAACATTACTGTATAAAAAGATATTTAGTGGTAAGCTTGTAATATTTTATAAAATTATGGGATAAAATCAGCATCACATGCTACTTAACTAAACATTTTATATTTTCTTTTAACTATCATTTTATTTTTTACCTAATATATATAGTTAATTACAAACTAATGATTGTTGTGATATGACATATATGGGCATTATTGTATATGTTTAGTTGTATACCTATCTTCAGTATAAGAAATTTTTATTTTAAGCCCGCGATTGGTGTGCAAAAACTAACACCAATGTGAACCAAAAAGATTTGTGCACCTTTACTTGAACATAGTAGAACCACGTTTTGTACTGTTCAACCTAATATATGTGCAGCAGAGATGAACAAATCCAGTAACAATAGCCATGTCTAGCCACAGACCCCCCTGTGCACAGTATGAAGCATTTGCCTATCTACTGTATCTTAGCAGTGTAGCAGTGCCCTCTGAACTTCTGCTACAGACTGAAATGAACCCTGTATGCCTAATACCGTCACAAATCCCAGAGTTTGCTGGAGGAATGGTGAGGTTTGAAGTTCTACAAAAAAAATGTTTAATGAAGCTAGAGTTTGTATTATGGTTAAAGAGTGTGTGCAAGAGCATTATTAATGTTATCATAACATCATACAATATAATAAGTGTTATTATTACTGCTATTATAACCTTTACCCCATCACTGCTCCCTTGTAGTGTACTGCCTATGCTAACAGCTCTCCTAATGCCTGTCCTTGATACATACTTCCTGTTAAGATCAATGACATGTATTGTTACAGTTGACACTGCTAGCTGCTACAGCCAAAATTAGCCTGGGGGCTATGGGGCTCCATGATTTGTATTTACACCCCTGCCCATTATATCTGTTAGTCTAAGGGTTCACACCAGATGCAGTGCGTTCTGGTCCGATTCTGGCCAGAACGCACTGCATCGCATTGCCGCCGGCTCACTTTTTTTGTGGGGCAGGAGGGGGCGTGGCGGCCATTGAAGTGAATGGCACCGTAGTAATTGTAATCGCAAGGCACATTGTGCCTGCGGTCCGGTGCGATCACAATGCTGCAAGCACTATTTTGATTGCACCGGACCGGACTGCAGGCACAATGTGCCTTGCGATCCCGTGTGGGCGATAGCATTGCGGCCGGAGGGCGTGGCGGGCCATTGAAGTGAATAGCACCATAGCCACCCCCTCCTGCCCCATAAAAAAGTGAGCCGGCCAGAATCGGACTGGAACGCACTGCATCTGGTGTGAACGTACCCCAATAAGGGCAGTCCATTGCAAGGAACAGAGTACTGTGTGATCAGTTTTAAATATTCTTTAGTTAAACTCCACAAAAAATTACTTTGCTCCCTCCCCTCCTGACATCTTTCAACATTTCTTCCATATGTATGCATATCCTTTTGCTGCATTGCCACCTCGTAAATGTCAATTAGATAATCTTGGTGTATCTGCAGTATATTGTAGTTACTTCCCATTTTTCTACTGCTTCTTGCCACATCCTACCATAACCCCGTCTGCTTTATTTGTTCTTGTCTGTTGTTTTTCTGATAATACAAATTCATTATTGGTTAAAGTCTTGGCTGCTATTTTAGCGTGGATCACTGTGGATTTTTATACTGAGCAAGGTAACTGACAAATTAAAAAAACAAAATGACTTAATTCACTAAAATACCTACCTCTTGCCCATGATGGCACACCTGGTGGCAGGTATTCCTCAGAAAAAAGTGATATAACTTTGTTCGCAATTGCCCCAAAGGCAAAGCCATATGTCCATCTATTTTTGAAGGTCCCTATTAGATCTAAAGGACTGACCACATAAAGGCAGTAGATTAGAGGAGCATTGATTCTATAAGAATACGTGCAAATCAAAGGATACATAATTACTCCTGCTGGTATTACATAGAGACACAAAAGTGCATGGCAATTGGGCTTGTGTTGATGACATTGACAGGTAATGTATATTTGACCTGCAGTTGACCTGCTTCAAGTGGGTCTTGCATTCACATAGACTTGTATAAGAATGCAAAATTCATCTGATGTGAATAAGTCTGTTAACACAGGTCCTTATTGTGATTTTTTTTGTTAATGTTGCTGCAGAAAATTAGATATATACAGGGTATAATCCCTGTACACCAAAATAATTGAAAGCAAATGATAATTGAACATTAATTCTATCAGGTGTTGACATTTTCTATTGAATCTTAAAGTGTCTCTCCAGTCAAAAAAACAAACAAAATAAAAGTATATGCAATGTTACAATAAACTATGCACATTCCTAATATGATCATTTTTGTTATCTTAAAGGAGAACTATGAGGTGAGTGAAAATCACTCATCCTCGTAGTTCGAGCCGACGTGTGACAATGAAACTGTCACAGGTCGGCTCTATAGATCAGGAAGTGAGCAAACGCATACTGTCGCTCGCTCACTTCTCCATCATTTCCCTGCAGAGAGCCGTGACTGTTACTCTACGCTCCACGCAGGGATTCCCCCCCTACACACGCCGATCCTCCAGCGCTTACTGGAGGAACGTATGGGGGAGGGGAGGATACAGCTGGCTCTGCCTCTAGATAGGCAGAGCCAGCTGTCATTCACGCAGCTGTGTGGATCTCTACAGCATCGTCAGGATCCTTCCCGGATGCGGCGGTCTCAGTATACCGCGAGCTGTAGGTCGCTATATACTGAGCTTTGGGTCACGGGAGGACGCTAGTATATGTGATCCCAAATAAAGGACTTAAAATTAGGTATGTACTTGGCGATTTTTAAAAAATATTTAGACTATATTAACATATGGTCTATATTAATATAGACCAGAATGCTTTAAGTCACATTGACCTGTTTTGTAGAGGTTAACCCAGGGGCGTCCCCAGGCATGGTGTCACCCGAAGCGGACGCCGGGTGGCACCCCGTTGGGATGTCATCACACATGCCGTGACGTCATCGGCAAAGAGAGGACGGGGCGTTCTCCCGCAGGGATAAGATATGCCGCTTGATCCCCTCCTCTTTTGTGCAACTGTTGGGCTCTCGGTCCATGACCGAGTGCATGCCTTTTTTAGAGGGGGTAACACCAAAGTGACGGTCAGGCATTTTGGTGTCACCCGGTGAAGGCCACGCCCCCCGCACCCACCTTGTGACGCCACTTGGTTAACCTATGTGTGTGATATCCTTTCAGTGGTATCTGACTCCTGACTCTTGGCCAACTCTCTGGGCACTGGAACATTGCAGCCTGTCAACCTGGAACTCAGGATGGAGAGCGGTGAGGTAAGTAGTAGTTTTTTTTTTTCTTCCAGGATGGAGAGTGGTGTCCCTCGCAGCCGACGAGAGGACATGACACACAGTTCAAATTCCGCGGCTACAAACCGTGGAGGCGTCAATGGGGCAGATCCGAGTGACGTCGAGGGACCTGATTGGGACTTGTGCACCTGCTGCTTGTTCCGTGCGGCCGGGCAGTGCAGTCAGAGCGGCAAAGGGAGAGACTATTTTCTCAGGGCGGCGGGGGTGAACTGGGCATTTTTTGCTCCCCCCCCTCAGAAAATAGACTCTGCCTTTGCCGCTGTCACTGCGGTGCCGGTCGCACCGCAATACCGCATAGCACAAGCAGCGGGTGCATAGGTCACACTATGTCCCTCGGATCCGCCACTGTTAGCGGGGGGGGGGGCATACGGGGGGGCAAGCACTCACCTGGGGGGGCAATTGCCCCCCATCGCCCTCCTGTAGCGACGCCACTGGCACCATGTCTGATATGCCAACCATAGTAGGTTGCCAGGTCCTGTTCCTCAACCATCTGTTCCTCAACCCTCCCCATTTACACAGGCTTGGGACAGGTATGTTGAATGTGCATAACCAATTTGTACACACATACTAGGGCCAATTTAGAGGGGAGCCAACCTAATGGCATATCTTTTGGAGGAAATTGAAGTACCCCATGCAAGCACAGGAAGAACATGTAAACTCCATGTAGATAGTGTCCTGGCGTAGATGTGAACCAAGGACCCCAGTAGTACAAGGCAGGAGTGCTAATCTCTAAGACACCATGCAGTCCAGTCATCTTTTTAAGTTGGAGAACTTGCACAATTGGTGGCTGACTAAATACTTTTTTGCCCCACTGTACATGAGATAATGAGGTCACCAGCACACCTAGGTTTTGCCTGATGAAGGGACCGCATATGGTTCTGAAACATTGCATTTGCTTGTGACACCATTGATTGTGACACCATGTTTATCTAAACATCAATAAAAGATGGATCGATGAAGTGGACCTTGATGTGCTGGTGACCTCATTATCTCCTTTAGTCTTACAGCGCATCTGCTGGCCATTTTAGCACCATCTGCAGTCTCTAGTAAAAGGTTACCCCATATCACTGGTCCCATATTGTGTGCCAGCTTAATTCACCATTTAAAGTTAGATTTCAGGTAGATATAAAAACTGTTTTAGTTGTTTACCCCTTTAAAAATAATTAAATAAATCTTTACATACAGCTAGCATAAATACCTGACTCCTGATATCAGCATCTTACCTCTCTTGCACAACAGTACTTAGACTGAGAGAGATTGAGAGGGAATACTAGGACTTGCTGACAGGAGAAGAAAGCAGTGTAAGCAAAGTTGATGACTTATCTGTGCACTGCTGCCTCTTCATTGACCAATCAGCAGCCTAAAGGTAGGGAAATATCACCCTAATATTTCTTACGTCTAACAAGGAAAGTGATGTCATGCTCCTGACTGGATTAGTAGGAATATATGAATCACGAAAATGGCTGGACATAATTACAAATCCAGTTCACATATGCATGTTTTAACTCTGTATTTAGCTGTTTGCCAAGAGTTAAGTTTTTAATTAACTGCACATTCTTCTAACACAAAGATAGCAACAAGGCTTTATAATCTCTCTCATGACCCCTACTGAAACATATGTGGTGTACAGTAGTTCCCTTTAGCACATTTTGCCAGACAGGTTATAAACTAGAAAAAAATGACAGGACTAATGACCTGCACCAGGGGTGGGGAACCCTCGGGCCTCCAGTTGTGGTGAAACTACAAATCCCATGATGCATCTGTCTCTGGAAGTCATGCTTGCGGCTGTGAGAATCTTGAAAGTGTTCTTGAATCTTGAAAGTGTTTTATAATATATTTAAAAACAGAGGGTGCTTGCATAACATTAAGTATTTCCTCATTGTTGTCCTTGCTGCTATCATATATTGCATTTTCTATCAATGACAGGGCTGTAGTGATCTTCAGTGCTAATCATTGCAGGTTAGATCACTAGTCATACTTATGGTAGACTTGGAAGTATTTTGTATGTACTTACATTACAAATCCAAACCTTCTATCAAGTAATTGTATTTTATCATCAAATCTTGTCCTAGTAGTGCGTCTCTCCAGAAAGGAAAGTAGCAGGATTATTAGAACCTTTAAGAAAGAGAAACATAATCTGGTTTACACATCATATGTTTAGAACCAATCAATCATTTTTTATGCTAACTTGTAATGAACAATTGTTACTACACAATGATGAATGGTCACTGATTAGCTTTAGTTTATTACATATTCAATCTAAAGGAGTTTTTTTTATTCTCTTTCTCTGTCAAGTAACCTATATGTCCCAATGGGTCATGGACAAAGAGTTATATCAGAGATACAATAGATAAGAGACGAGCACATTGAGGGGGAAAGTATCAAAACGGGAGCAGACATAATCAGACAGTTGCCCAAAGTAACCAATCAGCTTCTGTCTTTCATTCTCAAAACTTAACTGAACAAACTGAAGAGAGAAGCTGATTGGTTACTATGGGCATCTGCTGCAGATTGTGTCTGCTCCAGTTTTGATAAATTACCCCCATAGTATTTATCTCCATCCTTTTTTGAATATCCATCTATGCCCAGAGGTGAAGATGGGTAGTGAGGTTACTACCACCCTGAGAGCAAATGTGCAGTTTAATCGTACCAAAAGCTACACGAGGAGCAGATTTATTAAACATGCTTGTGACAAATTTTCTTAATTAGTTATACTTTAAAAAAAATATTTTTAGAGGTTAATTGAAGAAATAGGTCACCAGCACTCAAAGAGTTAAAAAATGAATAAGTCCTTTTTATTGGACAATGGTGTCACGACAATCAAAAAGAGCCGACGTTTAGGGGCCACGCAGGGTCCCTTTCTCAAAGAGGTTAAACATCTTTCTCAAATCCCTAGATATACTTCTCTAGATCCCATTCTTTTCTTCTAGTTTTTATGCAGTCTTTTTTATTTTTTGTTTAACAAATGTAAAGTGCTCCTTTCTTCTGAACACATGATTGCTGAGACCACCTACTAAGCTATATGTTGAGTACCACTAAAATACTGAATACAGAAAAATACGTTATGCTTTTAATGTGGATTGCTGCAGCTATGTAACTTGTCAAAGCAAAATTCTTAATTTTTAGAATTTATACATACTGGGTCTGCTTCTGTTTATATCTTAAAATATAAATATTTTATTGAATATTATACCACACATAATCATAAAAAAATAACATTTAAGAATTATACTCTGTCATCTTATATAACTAGGGAAATCCACATTACAAGTATTAAAAGCATATTCAAATGAACTTTTTGTATTTTCCATTCCTCTGAACCTTTCAGTTCAATCAGGACCAAAATGTAAACACAATGGGGAACATTCTGTAGCTCAGCAAGGCAGTGGAAATAAGGAGCAGGGAGACAGATTTTGAGACAAATTTAGTATATAATTGTAGCTTTAATAATACAATCCTCCCTCAGTTGTTCTAAAGCACTTCAACAGGATACAACCTGCCACTGACCAGTTCTTAATTGTGCATATGTTTAGAGTTAAAATCTATCTCATCTTCACTGGTTAATCTGCTACAGACCTGTGCAAATCTCTCTCAGGGGTCACAAATACACATAAAAACTTTCCCATAGAGTTTGCCAAGTGAGAAGCTGCTTGATTTGTATCTATTGTTGTCACTAATTTGCTTGATTAAAATACCATAGTTTATCTAGTCAAAGAAAATAACGGAATATTGCTATGAAAATAACGTACAGTAATTATTTTACCAAGAGCATACTACTTACTGAAGGAATAAGAGAATAATGCAAAAATAAATCCATATCGATTTTGGACTGACAGGTGTCATATTCCTGGTTGTTGCTGTGGAAACAGATGTATTATTAGGATTGATCAGTCATCTTTACATTACAAATGTAACACTGTTGTAGCAGGCACTGTTTATCAATTTACAGTGAAGCTTTTCCAAGCCATATATAGTATGCAGTTGAAATGGTTGCGATATTACTACTACACTGGTGCCATAGAGAGAGTATGGCATACACATCATAATTGGAAAGGAAAGTAGCTGCGCACCTTCAAATCAGCTTATTGGTCTAATCAGAAGTTAAGGGAGGTACACACGGGCACAAGATGACGGTGGCAGTTGTAGTTAATGTATATGCTTGCATAGAATGCAATCTTCAAGCAATATCCAGGCAACCTAATTTCTTTGCCATAGGGTGTAGCATTTATTACATCCCAAAAACAGATAATCAGAAAAAGTACAACAGGGTATATAGCACATAATACAAGTAAAAAAACAAAAAAAGCCATGTGGGTTCCAGTCAGCTAACTTGAAGGGCACAAGATAACCAAAACTCAAAAATCAAACACTGGACTAAAGTTGCTTGATCTGACAATCTGCTGCAACATACAGATGGTAGTATCAGAATAGGATATGTCATAAAGTAAACTACATAATAACTACAGAAAATGTAGCTGAACCTTTGCACTTTATCTGACTTCTTGTACAAATATTGTTAGACTGCCAGAGCGAGTTATGATTATTCAATGTCTCTATTGTTTATCCTTGTTAAGTACACATTTCTTATTCAGGCACATACAGTTTTAGGCAGCCATTCTCAACCAGGGTTGAAAGAAACCATAGGGTTCCTCCAGAGGTCACTAGGGGTTCCTTGACCCCCCCATCTGATGGTGCCTGCTCGGGCCAATGTGACTTGGCAGAACCAACTTCATGGCATCAGTTGAGCCTCTCCATTTTTCTCTCAGGTAAGTTACCAGTAACAGTAAGTAACAGATTCTTCTCACTGACCTTCAATGTAGGGGTATTCTTCACACTGAGCATTCATGTACAGAGGATTTTTCTGATTGACCATCAAAGTAAAAGGGGGAAATTTTCACAGAGCACCTATGTATGGGAGCACTACACTCATTTCCAAAGAAAGGGGGGGAGGCTGTCTTCATTACCTTTCTGGCCATTATTATTCTATTCATTTTATTTTGTGAACATTACTGAAAATAGTTTTGTTGAATAGAAAAATGTTTTAAAAAATTGATCTTGATGAACCTGCACAGCTCACTGTTTGGGTATTCTGACAGCAATGAAGACAACAGGGGATTCTTTGATCAACACCTGTAAGTGTAGATGGAACACTCTAGTTTCTTCATTCAACCTGCAGGAAATATTACAGTGTATGGGCAGCTTAAGTAAATCAACTCCATAGACTTACAATATGAGGAGGAACAATAAAGAATGATCCTTGGGGTTGGTTTTCTAAAAGACTTGGGACTTTTCACTTAGCTTAGTGAATTGGGTGAATATATATTCACTTTCCATACCCAATCATGTGCAACAAAAATAATAGAAAAAACACAGGATTTCTTTTTTCTTGAACAAGTGGGTCAGTACTAATACAAAAGGCAGCATGTAAACAAAGAGTAGTTGATCCACCTGCAATCCATTCAGACCACCGGTGTCTCTGTCCCAAATTAATAGCTATTTGTTTACTTGCTTCCTTATGTGTCTGTAATCGCCCAGCCCTGTCTTTTCTAATTCTCCCTGTAGCTTTAAAGGTCGCCGAGCAATGTCAGAGTTTGACAATCACCGGGAAGCTGTGCTTGCTCCTGCATGTACAGAGATTGCAGAACACATGAACTCTGTTTGCTCTGTACAGGAGTGAAGACAATGGCTGGAGCAGCTGGAGGGGCACAATCAGCTCAGCTGCTCTCCAACCACTGCAGGTTTTTAGTCAGATTGAAGGAATACCTTGCCACAAGCAAGTGTTCTTCTTGCTGGCTCAAAAATCCTGTAGCGAAGTAGAAACCATGCATGTGACAGGAGGGGCAGGTACAAACCTTAAAGTGTAGAATACCTGCGAAGTCTGGGGATCTCTAAAGCAGCAGTATTTCAAGAGACAGGCTGTTGGAAAAGTAATTATAGTGCCTGTTCTTTTATAGGGCTACTGTTGTTTTTTTTGTAAGTGACCCTGTGATCATAGGGTCACTTGAAGATGATTAAATTCATCTAATAAAAATTATAATTGTTAATTTATATTGTGTATTTTATTTTAAACATATTCTTTTATGTATTTATTCCCATGTGTACTTTCATGAAATGCAGAATTAGTAAGTGATGATGAACAAGATGCTTTGCCCATTTTATTCATTTAGAAATCATGAGTACAGACCTAAGCTACACCTATCAAGACTATTTCTGTTAAAGGTGTAATCTTTTATATAGCCTAGCTCCATCTCCTATAGAGCAGTAAAGGTGAAACCTGGGAATGTCTGTCTATTCCAGCAAAATAAGCTGGCTCTATATAGTGAAAAAGGTAAATTTCGCTACTTGGAGGGTGTATTAATTTTAAAGTGGAAAATGCATTTAAAGTAAGTGTATTGACAGCAATAAATTATATGCCATTATACAATATCAGATTACCAGACATTTCAATGAGATTATAGAAATGAATTGATCAAATCTGCCACAGGGAATTAGTGAAAAAACTTGGTATCATTTACTACTTCAAATTCATATGCTAATCATTAATGCTTTTGTTTACTAGCGTGCCATTTATGGGTGATAAGATTTACCTTTCATTAATGAGGTCCGTAATATCCATCTGTAAATGTTAGTGAGAGCTGTAGTAGATGAGAGTTCCAATAATGGAGAATGATTGAATTCTTGCTATAGTTTCACTTCTCTTTCCTGAACAGGATGTACTAGTCATGCTGAGGTCATTTTCCATGTGAAACGCAAGGTATCGATGTCTCTAAAAGTTAATAATGCTACGGTTAAACTTTTCTTCTGCTGCTTCTTTCGACAGAGTAAACATACTGTAAAATATTTACCAGAACATAAGATTAGAATTTCACCACTCCATTCCTCTTTGTTAGAACACTCTTTGAATCGTTGAAATGTGGGCGAGGTCTGGCCATATGAGGCAGCTCCCACTCACATCATTACAGGTAACTAATACACCACATTGTATTCAGCTTTTTTCAGCCATATGGCATCTCAGTGTGTTGGAGGACCTCCTTGCTCCTGAAGCAGCCACAGAAGGTTAGAAAATGACACACACAGTCCTTTCTGCACCCCATTCAGATTGCTTCACTGTTCCCCAGGGTCCACAGTCATTTTTCAAAAGGGATCCTTTTGATGCCTTATGCTGGGACAAACAGGACATATTCACTAAAACTGATTTGGCTGCATCTACTAAACCGTTACAACTAAAGTGACTTATGATTTGACTGCATCTACTAAACAACTGACTTATTAGCAGCGTATTACTGAAATCAAAGAGGAGATAATGGCTATTGCCAATACGGTATCTGCTTTGGAGTCAAAATATGAAGAAACACTGCACTCCTTGCAAGCTTGGAAGGATAAAACTGGACAGGATCTTAAAATCGAAGCTGCAACTTTATGACTTTGAGAAGAGGAGTCACCAATCAAATATAAGACTCAATGGCCTTCCTAAGGTGACAGAAGCAAAAGATCACTTTAATAGATTACAGCAAAAGCAGGATTTTTAAGGTACCACCACATAAACTGGAATGTATAAGATTCACAACTTTTATTAACAAATATATTGAGATAAAATCATCAAAGATACGAAAAACAACATGGAAAAAAACTCATGATCATGGATGGTGACATATATTTTACTAACATCTAAACGTGCCCAGTATAGACTGATAGCACCCAAATAAATAATGAACTGACTCTTGATACTAATGCATTCTGAGGTTTCATCAAATTGTTGCTGGACGTTTTTTTTAAACGGATGTGCAGTTCGGGTGAGCGTATGGCCGCATACTCCCATAGAGAAGAACAGGCTGCTGCATGCAATCACACGCAGAACCTGTCCTTCCCGGGAGCGGCCCGATACGGCCGTGCACAAGTCTGTACGGGCCGGTTCTTATCAGTGTGAATGAGGCCTAAGTCTGCATGTAGTGGGGGGAGCTAAGGTGTCTAGGGGGGATGAGAGCGAGCTGTTGAAGACAGAAGTAGACAGGTCAGGGCAGGGGAGAGATTTTGTCATAGAAGTAGTCAGTAGCAGAATACCTGTGTGGAAGAGGAGAAGGGATCTTAAGAAGATGAAGTCATTATATGTTGTCCTTTCCTAAGTGCGTAGATGATGACGACACAATTTCAAATAGACACTTTGGGGTCTATTCACTAAGCTGTCGTAGACAGCCAAGTGAATGACCGACCTGAAGCGAAGTGAGCCGAACGCTGGTCGGCTATTCATTCAGGCTGGTACATCGGCTGGCTTCGCGCATGTTCGGCCGACCCGGAGTGCAGAAGGGGTTCGACTCAGTCGATCCAAGATCTGGTTCGGCTAAGCCGAACCTCTGGCAGTCTACTCACTGCTGTTCGGTCTATTCTTATAGATGCCGAACAGCAGTGACTGGATAGCCAAATGCCGCTGAGCAGCATTCGGCTCGGCTGTTCTGCTCGGTCTCTCTGTGGGACCGAGCAGAACAGAAAAATAGTTAAAAAAGTAGAAAAATAAAAATAGAAAACAATTGTGCGGAGCTAGCAATGACAGCTAGCTCCGCCCAACAGTTTTCTATTGGCCGGCGGTTCTGCTGCCGTAAAAAAAACCCCCAAAAAAACAAATTTGGCCATAGGAATACATTGCTAGATTCCTATTGGCTATTTCAATTTGCAATAGCCAATAGCAAACTAGCTATTGTACCCCCCCTCTGCTGCTGTCAATCACTAGTGGGGACCTGATGGAGAACTGCAGCAGAGGGCAGGTACAATAGCTAGTTTGCTATTGGCTATTGCAAATTGAAATAGCCAATAGGAATGGATTCCTATGGTGAAACATTTTTTTTTTCTATTCTGACACGGCTCCGTGTCAAAAGAAAAAAAGAAAAAGAAAAAGCAGTGTTTCTCTCCATGGCGGCCGGGAGCGGGAGATTCCCGGAGTGCCCGGGAGAGTTAGGGAGAGCCTTTCCGAAGGATCGGCCGAAGCTACGGCTAGATCCTTCGTGAATAGACCCCTTTGTTTTAAATAGACATTGCAAAAGTGCCTGTGCATATGTTTCTTTGTATGTACTGTGTGTTTATATACACTGAGTGGCCAGATTATTATGACCACCCGACGTTTGTAGGCAAATTAGCTATAAGTAGCTATAATTTCGCTCTAAAGTTGCTAGAGGGCCAGACAATTATAAATAGGGAAGCGGGTTGTTTACCACGACAGTAGAAGTGATTTTTTTCTAAAGATATGGGTAAACAACACGATTTAACAGCCTTTGAACGTGGGATGATTGTTGGCGCTCGGAGCCATGGAGCGAGTATCACCAAACAGCAGAATTTGTTAAATGTTCAAGAGCAGCTGTTGTTAAAGTGTTTAAAGACTGAACTGTCAGCCGAAAATCTGGGTCTGAACGTGCGAATTGTGGCCGTCAGCGACTAGTCAATGTTAGGGCAGAACGTAGAGTGGCAAGACTGGTACAAGACAACAGGAGGGCAACAGTGCAGTGTCAGATTCCTTGCATCACCTTTCAACATCTTGTGGAGTCACGAGGCGGCCCAACAAAGTCATCTCGTGGCCCAACGAAGTACTGATGGGGTGGTCATAATAATCTGGCCACTCAGTGTATATATCTATCTATCTATAGATAGATAGATAAATTATCACTTTGGTGAGTGCATGCAGCAATGAGAGATGACCCCTTTCTCTCCAATTGTATAACAAAAAGTCAAAACTCGTTTTGTCTGCAGCACTTCGTGTTTTTATACATACATCTTTTCAATATCCCAGAAACCTCTCACACCTGAATCGAATTAAAGATAACATCTAATAATCAGTACAAGCTTTATTATGAGCAATGCATTTAATAAACTGTGTCCACATAATAAATGGATCCACGAGCTTCCATATTCAATATCATCACATGAGAGTGGAATCTTTAAAACATGCATACAACGCATGCAAATATGTACTGTATGTCATCCTGAATAAATATATAATAGTACACAAACAGTTCAACAGTTCGTAGAAACAAAAATAGGTCTAAATCAACGTTTAAACCCTTAGGCTGTACCATGTCAAGCCATGCAATCCATTTGGTTTCTTTTTGTTTGAAAATAAACTTCCTATTACCTCCCCTTCGCAGTTTTGGAACATGATCAACGAGGATGAACTTCAACTGGGAAACAAAGTGCTTGTATTGTGCAAAATGTTTAGCAACTGGTAATATTGGCTCTTTAGCCCGTATAGATGATTTGTGTTGGGACAGCCAATCTGTGTAGGGAGAATTAATGATCCCTGCTGAATCACATTGTCAAATTTTTATCATATTACCAGTGTGATTTTTTTAATATTTTGCATTACATATTATAAAAATTGATCATAGTTAAGACTGCTTAGCAAATGTGACATAAGATAAGGCGCACCCTCAATTTGAGTGTTATGATAAGCGGAGTGACAGTTAAAAAATATTCCACTATACGGCCACAGACCACATGTACAGTATTTGATATTCTAGAAAGGGATATACACTGAGTGGCCAGTTTATTATGACCACCTGACGTTTGTAGGCAAATTAGCCATAATTAGCTATAATTTCGCGCTGAAGTTGCTAGAGGGCCAGACAATTATAAATAGGGAAGCAGGTTGTTTACCACAACAGTAGAAGTGATTTTTTTTCTGAAGATATGGGTAAACAACGCAATTTAACAGCCTTTGAACGTGGGATGATTGTTGGCTCTCGGAGCCATGGCGCGAGTATCAGCAAAACAGCAGACTTCGTTAAATGTTCAAGAGCAGCTGATGTTAAAGTGTTTAAAGACTGGACTGTCAGCCGAAAATCTGGGTCTGAACGTGCGAATTGTGGCCGTCAGCGACTAGTCAATGTTAGGGCAGAACGGAGAGCGGCAAGACTGGTACAAGACAACAGAAGGGCAACAGTGCAGTGTCAGATTCCTCGCATCACCTTTCAACATCTCGTGGAGTCACGAGGCGGCCCAACAAAGTAATCTTGTGGAGTCATCTCGTGGTCCAACGAAGTACTGATGGGGTGGTCATAATAATCTGGCCACTCAGTGTATATTTGGCATTAATTAAATAGTCTAAAACATCAGAACATCTATTAATTAATGTACTTAATGTAATGTATTTATCAGGCTTGGGGCTGTGAGACACTCCTCTTGATAAGATGCCAGCCGCCATCTTAAGAAATTACATAGGAGCTTAATGGAGAGACGAATGCCATTTTAAGGTTTTTTCAACATTATCTTGTGTAAGCACCTGTTATGTGAGCTTATGTAATGGTCTGATGTAATGCTATTCTATGATTGGATGTATTTTTTAATCCTTGATATTATTGGATGATCAGTTAATTGACCAATGATGTATGAGCTTAATTTTTTCTTGATATGTGAATCTTTAAAAGTACTATGGGGTCTATTCACTAAGCCGAGTGAATAACCGACCCGAAGTGAAGTGAACGCTGTTCGGCTATTGACTTCAGGCTTGTACGGCTGATTTCATCGGCTTGCTTCGTGTGGCTTCGGGTCGGCCGAACATGCTCAACAT
>NW_017309239.1:6674-13736 GCF_000935625.1 Nanorana parkeri | reverse complement strand
TATATATATATATAATTATAACATAGGAGCACTGACAAGTTATATTATCCTTTTATTTGTATTTTTTACTAGTATGTGGATGATGAAACTAGTTCCCTTTATTCATACTGGAACATTGGATACAAGACAAACTAGGGAACGATCCATGTTGCTTTGGCACTAGAAATTAAGTTATTTGTGGTCCATCTGACCATAGAAAATCTGCAGAAAATCTAGAAGTATATGGCCAGCTTAAAGCAGACTCAGAATAACCCCTGCACTTAAATCTGTTTTGCAACTCACAAAGCCGAATGTCTCACTTCTCTGGTTCAGTCACTATGCAATTAACCCTTGAGATCTGACTATGTGGAATAGATTTAAAGACTGTGGGTGGATGTGCACTGGAGTATAGCAATAATTTGTTTTGGTGAATTGCTTTGTCATCCACTGTCATGACACTGACTGTTCTTCATTAAATGCAAGTAAAAGGGTTCACTGTTACCCCCAAATGACAGACACATCATCAATGTAGCAATACCAAGCTACACAATGTTGTAAAAATAATGAATTAGGGCTAGTTCACACCAAGCACGGAGCAGGTGCAGAGCAGTTACAGAACACATCAAAACTGCGCCCAATGTATTACAATGGTATTTTGGGCTCTAGTTCACACCAAAGGGTTCAGTTCTAGTGCTTGAGGAAAAACTGCAGCGTGCCCTATTTTTCCTGCCTTGGAACGCACCAAAACGCATGCAAACATATAAAAAACGCATGCAAACGCCCTGGAATGCACTGATCGTCCATTCACATCACCTCCAGACCATGCTGTTTCTGGACCTAAAATGCATCCCCATGTTTCCCTATGCTCTTCTTGGCCTCAGTTCACACCATCCAGTCAGGAGCAGACCAGAAAAATACTGCGTGTCACATTTTGTCTGGTCGGGAACGCACCAGAACGCGCACAAACGGTGTCAAAAATGCATCAAAAACGCACTGAAATGCACAGTGCGGTTGCTAGGAGACCGAAGGACACTGAGGAGAGCAGAGCAGTGAGTGCTGTGGTGGAAGGGCAGCGGTAGCAGTAGGTGCCTCTACTGGATGTGTTGTGGCTGTTTACCCTTAAGCTGAATCACTGGAGACGGTGGGGGCTGCTGTCCTCAAAGGCCACCAGGGGGCATCCTCACAAGACATGTAAAATAAAAGGAAAAAAGGGGGACAGCGCCCACTCCCAGTGTAAAAATGTTTAGTAGTACTAAAAAAAAAAAAAAAAAAAAAAAAAAAAAAAAAAAGCTACTCACATTTTTTTTTTGGGTCTAAACAGGAGAGTTCGGTGCTGTGTTCACTGAATGCAGGTCCGGCCCTGGCTACGCCCAAGGCGACTGCCCCACTCACCCTTCCTACGGCCCTGTGTGATGATATTAAATATGGAAGCTTGTGGATCCGTTTATTATGTGGACACAGTTTATTGAATGCATTGCTCATAGTAAATCTTGTACTGATTATAAAGGTGCCCATACACCTGGTGATCCCGCGATCGTGCGATAATCGGCAGGTGTATGGAAGGCGTGCGACCGTTTCTACTGTACGGTCGCACGTCTTTTGTCACCCGAGCAGGTGTTCTCGGGAGACAAATGACGCACGGGCCGTTGTGCGCAAGCGCACAATGCCTGTGCGGCATTGGAATCATCGGAAGCCCTCCCCTCAGCAGGGCGGGCTTGCGATGATCGCAATTACGAATGCCTGTCCAAGATGGGCAGATCGTACAAGTTTTTAATGACTTTACAACCATCGCACAATGAAAGTCGTGCGATGGTTGTAAGGTCTATGGCCAGCTTTTGATGTTATCTGTAATTAGAGTCAGGTGTGGCAGGTTATTTAACCGCTTGAAGACCAGGTGTTTAGACCCCCTTCCTGGCCAGGCCATTTTTCAGTATTCAGCGTTGCGGTACTTTGATTGGCGTTTATTCCGTCATGCAACGCTGTACTGAAATGAATTTTATACCATTTTTTGGGGACAGATAGAGCTTTCTTTTGGTGGTATTTAATCACCACTGGGGGTTTTATTTTTTACTATAATAAGGAGAAATTACTGAAAACATTATGTTATAAAACAACTAATATTACCCACTTTTTTGGTAAAATATAAAAGAAGGGGTCACGTCGGGTAAATAGACACCAAACATATCAAGCTTTTAATTGCGTGCGTCCGCGAAATCGCAGAAAACTACCATACCCAAAATTGACCATAGGCGACGCTTTAAAAGCTTTTACAGCTCATCAGTTTAATGTTATCAGTGATTGATGGCCTTAGAATGATTGCTCTCATTCCGAAGTTCGCGATGATATGTAACATGTGCGGCGTAATGGGCGCAATCGTCATTTTCGCATGTATGCGCACCCGACGCCTGTTTGCATGCGTGTATGTATGGGGGGACTTTAAAAAAAAATTAAAAAATGTAATTCTTTTTTATTTGTAACTTTAATTTTTTGGGGGGAAACTTACATTTTTTTTTCCTATTTTTTTTTCCACTTAACTTTATTGCTATCACATAGGGGGCTAAGAAAACCCCCTTATGTGATAGCAAAATATGTGACAGGTCCTCTTTATGGAGACATCAGGGGTCTCCAAGACCCCTGTCACCTAGGACCCCCCAGAGATCTACTTCATCAGCTTCTCTCCAGCATCTGAAGCTGGAGAGTGACACAAGAATGCGGACGTTATGTAATATACATCACTTCCGCATTCTGACAGCGGAGAGGGGACTGGAGGGAGGTTGTTTACCGACCTCTCTCTGATACCCTGTGACAGAGGCAGTATGCTGGTCACGGGCTCGCACCGGGCACAGCGGAGCCCGGGACCAGTGTGACAGCGGGAGCGCAGGGGGAAGGGGAGGGGGGGCTCACATCCCGGGAACTCATACAAGTATATGCTTGTATATTAACGGGCATCGCTGCCTGTTTTCAAATATCGCATTTCATGTGTGCGCGTGGCTGAGAGGGCGTGGCTTGGGGCCGTGGCTGAGCAGACGTCTAAAGACGCCCGCTCAGATCTAGAGAGCTCCTGGCCGGCCGTTTTTTTACGGCTGGGAAGTGGTTAATAAAACTAAGGGGGTTATTCACTTAGCTGCCGAAGGCAGCAGAGTGAATAACCGAGCCGAAGTGAAGTGAGCCGAACGCCGTTCGGCTATTCACTTTGGCCTTGTACGGCTGATTTCACATCGGCTAAAATCAGCTGTACATCAGCTGCCTTCGGTCAGCTGAACATGCTCTGCATGTTCGGGTGAGCCACAGCACAAAAGGAGTACGACTCAACATCTGGATCGGCTGAGCGGAAGCTCCGGCAGTTCACTCGCTGCCGTTCGCCCCTATTGTCATAGGGGCAGAACGGCAGTAAGTGAAAAGCCAAATGAGCGGCATTCGGCTCGGCTATTCTGCTCGATACCTCCGAGGTAGTGAGTAGAATAGAAAGTAAGTGAAATGAATGGGGAAAAAAAGTTGAAAAATTATTTTAACATTGAAAAAAATAGGAAAATTAAGAAAAAAACAAAAAACATTTTAAAGAAAAAAATATATATAATAAAAAAAGATGCACGCCGACCCAACCGCTGGCCGCCACCTGCCAGAGTCTTCTAGCAGGTCCTGGCCAATGAATAACAACTCCGCCTTGTTGTTGTTGTTTAATGACAGATCAGCGTCCCCAAATGGCCTGGGGACGCTGATCTGATACAAATGAGATCACGGGTGGCTCTGCCCGTCTTCGGCCGACCTTCTCCACACTTCGGCTCTCACTTCGGCTCAGTCGCGCCAAAGCATTTGCCTTCGACCTGGCTGAGCCGCTTGGCTGCAGTACGGGCTATAGTGAATAGCCCGTACAGCAGCCCTTCGGTTCGGCTGAAGAGAGCCGAAGGATCAACCGAAGCTACAGCTGGATCCTTCAGCTCATTAGTGACTAACCCCCTAAATCAGTTTATATTGCGGTATGCAATGATACGTTTTTATTGTACTAACCTAGTACTTAAAAGACAAGCTTTCAAGAGTTTTCCTTTCTTCCTCAGGTAATGCTTCAGACCTGAGAAAGAGAGGAAAATATGACTAAATAAATATGATAACTGAGTTACACATGATGGTCTTCGGGTGTTAAAAAGCTAATAATTAAAACCCGACTCCAGCCAAAAGTTTTTTTTCTTCTGGGAAGGGTTCAAACCTTTGTCCCCCACAGTGTCGACTCTAGGAACAATATATTAGGTGGGGCACATGAGATACCACAGTCAAAACTGGGGGGCGCTAATAATTTTCACCACTAAATCATACCACTGAAAAAAACTAAATAAGTATATATAAATAAGATTACAAAATACGAGAATAATGCGGTATGCGGTGATACCTTTTTATTGTACTAACCTAATACTTAAAAGACAAGCTTTCAAGAGTTTTCCTTTCTTCCTCAGGTATTGCTTTAGATCTGAGAAAGAGAGGCAAACTCTCAAAAGCTTTTCTTTATAGTTTAAAGCAATTTCAGCAAACACCAGGGCTCTGTAAATAATCTAATATGTTATACAGCAATGGAGAATAATACCGTCAGCTATAGAAGGCTACAAATGTCAGCAATAATTATTCAGCATTGCAGAATACCACCAGTTTTGAGGACTACAAATCTCTGCAATACATTATATAGCAATGCAGAATAGGGCTGCAGCTAACGATTATTTTCATAATCGATTAGTTGGCCGATTATTAAGTTCGGTTAATCGGATAAAAAAAAAGGCTCCAGTGATGGACTACTAGTTTCTATTGAGATTGTAGTCCATCACAGGAGCAAGCTTGGCACGGTGGAAGTAAAAAAAAAAGTGTGGTGTGCAATATAGTACATTATACAGCGGCGCAATGCAGAATACCAGCAGCTATAGAGGAATGCAGCAATAGTACATTATACTATAATGTACTATTGCTGTGGCGTCGCGTGAGCGGGTTTACCGGCGTGTGCGGTGGGCGTGGCGCAAACAGCTTAATCGACGTGGGCGTGGCGTGACCGGGAAATTTGAATTTTAGCCGACAAATCAACGATGGAAAACGTTGACAACGTTTTCCATCGTTGATTTTAATTGAATAATTGTTGCAGCTCTAGGGAACAGGTGTTCGATTTTAATTGACTTAATCGATTAACTGTTGCAGCTCTAATGCAGAATACCACTAGCTTTAGAAGACTACAAATCCCAGCAATACATTATACAGTAATGCAGAATACCACCAGCTATAGAGGACTACAAATCCCAGCAATACATTATACAGCAATGCAGAATACCACCAGCTATAGAAGACTACAAATCCCAGCAATACATTATACAGCAATGCAGAATACCACCAGCTATAGAAGACTACAAATCTCAGCAATACATTATACAGTAATGCAGAATACAACCAGCTATAGAGGACTACAAATCCCAGCAATACATTATACAGTAATGCAGAATACCACCAGCTATAGAGGACTACAAATCTCAGCAATACATCATACAGCAATGCAGAATGGCATCGGCTAAAGAGCACTACAAATGTCAGCAATACATTATACAGCAATGCAGAATAATACCATCAGCTACAGAGGACTACAAATCCCAGCAAAACATAGAGCAATGCAGACTAAAAGTATATGAAGTTGCTACATACTGTATGCTGCCACTCCACTCCGGGGTTCTGGCCTGATGTCTTGGTGTAATACACTTACCTGTTCTGTGTGGTAGGGAAGGGAGTGAATGGCACCTCCAGCCACGCCTACCGACCAATCGCAACAGCCGATGTCACTCCTCACCTCCCTCGTCAGTCGGCTGCTTCCTTTTTAGTCGGGTGATTTGAATTACTCAGTGTCCTAATGTCATCATGGAAGCTGGGCTCTTCTGATACCTGCGAAACCGTTCTTCACTTTGAATTCAATTCCCTGACATATGTTTATTATCTGGACTCTCCTCCACACCAGCCTGCTGGAACGCTGCCTAAAACTACCTTGGATTACAAACTACCAATGAAACTACGGCCAGATCCTTCGGCAGCTTTGTGAATAGACCCCTGTTACTCATCACCTCCCAGCATTCTGCCAGGATCTTTCTACTGCAGTCTGAATACCTTGTTGTCTCACTTTCCTTGCTGCAGTGTCTGCACCATACCTGGATATATGGCTGCATCTTACTACAGAATTCCACACAGCTTACAAACACTTACCAAACTCTGCTGAGTTCACCTGCATCCATCTGATACCGCAAATGCAAGTACTAAGACATTCCTGAGTTCATTCCAAAGCTCTCATTTATCTACATATGATTCTATTTGTAATTTACCTTGTGATTTACACATGACTTATTAACTAAGTATACTTGCCAGGAGGTGTGGTGTGAGAGAGAACTCTATCATGAATTCACTATATCTCCTATTGGGGAAATTAGTACTTAATGAGATTTTCTGTTAATGACAATGATATATGAAGTAATGCACCTTGCTGTGATTGTGGATGATTATCTTCCTTTCTTTAATTGATGAACTCCATTCATTGGAATCAAGGGTTAAACTGGACGTGGTTAAACTGGATGTGAGTTACTCACCACTATTGCACTCCTGCAGGTGCAGAGGTCAATAATGTAAGGCATTGGTCAGTGGTGTAAAGCAGAGTGCATTGTTGTAATGCAGGGTGCAGAGGTCAGCAATGTAACACAGGGTGCAGAGGGCAGCAAAATAATGCAGGGTGCAGAGATTAGTTGTAACGCAGAGTGCATTGGTCAGCGGTGTAACGCAGAGTGCGGATGTCAGCGGTGTAAACGCAGAGTGCGGACGTCAGCGGTGTAACGTAGAGTGCGGACCTCACCATTGTAACGCAGAGTGCGGAGGTCAGCGGTGTAACATAGATAGAATAGGGACTTACAGTGTTGATGTGATCAGGCACTATGGTCAGCCACATTATTTTTCTCCTTGCCCCTTGCAGCAGCAGAGCTGACAAGGGAGATCACAGCTGTATTGTTTGGAACCAGCATTGGCGTTTTTTCAAGGCAAATCATCGGGGGGGGGGGGGGGGGGGGGGGGGAAAGCCAGCGGGGG